>NW_008660228.1:25175-25916 GCF_000695815.1 Acanthisitta chloris
GAAAGGATGTGAGCAGGCAGGGGAGAGGGAGATGCTCCCTGTGACTGCTTTCTGAGTGGACAGTCACATTTCCTTAGCAGCTGATTCCAAACAGCTCTTTGTTTAGAGAGGTCCTAAGAGATGAGCCAGCTCAGAATCATTTGCACACAATGCAGATCACAGTGATTTTAGGAAATGTGAGTACTATCAGTAAAGACCCACAGCAAAATACTGAGGGCTTTTTCCAAGTGTCTGACCTTACCCAAATCAAACTCAATGAGCTGGACACAAGGTTTTGTTTCAAAAAAAGCATTATGCAAAAGATGCATTTGATTCCAAGCAACTTTGCAATTGCACGTCTTAATTCTTATTTAAAGAAAGCAATTCTCAATGGCTTGTCAGCATTAAAACATAATGGCTTGAGATTTGAGGGTTTATGCAGAATTTGGTACCTCTTTTTGCCAAGCAGAGACTGCACTTTACATATTTATGTAACTGAATACCTTCATTTTGAAGCAGATTCTTAGCTTCCATGTTGTTAAGACAGTGACTGACATCTCCCATTTCCTTGATGATACTTTTCATTTAGATTTGACAGGCTGCAAGGCTGGAGATTGCAATTCAAGTAAACATAGACAAAACTTGGACTTCTAAATAATTGTGTCATTCAATTAAGACATTAAAGTTTGTTTTAAACACAAACTAGTTTCGACTGTGCATTTGTGTTCTGTTAACAGAAGCAAAAGCTTCTAATTAGCAAAT
>NW_008660228.1:25974-45573 GCF_000695815.1 Acanthisitta chloris
TTCTGTTTTCTGAAGTCTCAGTATCTCAACTTCAACTGAACTAGTAAATGAGCAGAATTAGATAAACTAGAGAATATTCCTTTTCTGTGTCTAGAGGAAGCAAATCCTGAGACATAACAGCTTAGAAGATCAAGTTCCAGTGCCAAATGTTTACCTGGTAACCTCCTCTTGGCTTAGTTTTTACTTCTATTTGTTCTGCTTTTAAAGATGATCTGCAAAATACCTGAATTTTAAATACAAGTGATGATCTGTAAGGTCCATTCAAATCCCTACATTCTATGATTCTATGATTCCAATTAAACCTTTACCTGGTTAAGAAAACCTGGAAGTTTCAGCCACGTGATTATCAGAGAAGAACACTAATTACAACATCTTTTTTTAAAGTTTCTATTACAAGGGAAACAATTCACACTAAGTAAAATACTAAGTAACACAATCCTATGCATTCACCTTCCTTTTGTCCTTCACTACAGTCCAACACTGAAGGAGCTCTGTTGGTTTATTTTTTCCTAATATTCTGATACTTTACAAAGAGCTATAAATTGAAAGTAATTTTCTGTGCTAAACAAACTCTTGTACAACATCAGGTTGGACTTGATGATCTTGAAGGTCTTTTACTGCCTTAATACTTCCATGATCGCATAATATCAATCTCAGAAGAATTACAAAAAAAAAAAAAAAGAAGCCAGAAATACATTTCTGGCACTGTCATCCACACTTTAGCTCATTTGGAACACCAGTAACCGTGTTGAGCAACAGGCTATCAATAAAAGACATCAAACTCAACAGCAAGTTCTATTTTGGATGTATTCAGGAGAGAAGGAAAAAAAAAGATTCAACTACTTTTCAAACACATTGGAGAACATTTAGTTTGATTTTCTGAAGACACTAAACATCCAAGTTATGACAGGTCTTATGAAACTGAAAGTTCTACTCAGACATACAATGTCTGAAGGCAAGAAACACAAAAGTTCATAGAATCATAGAAATAACCTGGTTGGAAAAGACCTCCAAGATCATTGAGTCAAACCCTACCATGGTCACTATACATTGGCACTAAGTGCCACATCCAGTCTCAGCTTGAAAACCTCCTGGGACGGCGAATCCACCACCTCCCTGGGCACCACATTCCAATGTCTGATCACTCTCTCTGTAAAAAATCTCTTCCTAATCTCCAACCTAACCCTCCCCTGGCAGAGCTTGAGTCTGTGCCCTCTTGTCCTGCTGCTGGTTGCCTGGGAGAAGAGACCAACCCCCGCCTCACTCCAACCTCCTGTCAGGGAGTTGCAGAGGGGGAGAAGGTCTCCCCTGAGCCTCCTCTTCTCCAGGCTCAACACCCCCAGCTCCCTCAGCCTCTCCTCATGGCACTTGTGCTCCAGTCCCTTCACCAGCCTCGTTGCTCTTCTCTGGATGTTTTTAGGACTAGGGATTAGCCATATTGTACATGGACATGCAGACTGGAAGATATTAAAACCTTGTTGTCAGCCAAACTTTCCATACATATATCAACAGAGCTCAATTATAAGTCCTGGAAAATCTAAGGACCTTTTGACAGCAACAAGATCTATAGACAAAAAGAGTATTTATTCCAGTTTCTCAGTTCCCCTCTTTCCTCCATTACTGATTTGAGCCACTGAACAGAGGGAATTAGGCAGGCAAAGACCTCGAGCTTGCAAGCAAAGCTCTTTGCTGCAGGAGTAACCAAGGAGAGATGTTTGGCCATAACTAAGGGAGAGGAGAGAAAAGAAAAAAAAAAACCTACACTTTTTCACTCCCATCCTTTTTATCATAAGCATAGGAATTACAAAAAATGCACCTTTTACTTAGCTTACTGAGAAGTAAAACCAATGTTTTAAACCTTTCATCACTCATTAAGCTCATTAGTCTCACTAAACTGAGTGATAAACAAGTCAGTCTGAACATTTTTCCTAAGAAACAGAACACAAACATAACAATTGTCACTTTTGCTTTTCCAGGTGATTTTTGTAAATGCCAATGGCCCTTTCCCCACAAAACAGTCCTCACACCTATTGTTCCTGTTTCTGAAAATCACCCACAGACACATTCATTCCATTGTCATCCACTGACAAATTTAATACATCCCACTGAAATTTACTGCTATATTAAAAAAATATAAACTGAATGAAACATCAGAAAGTTACAGAACCTTGAGCCTACTGTGACAGGTAAACAAAGCTTAACCCAAGTACATCACATTCAGTTTCTGCAAGTTAGAAGCATGGAATGGTTTGGGTTGGAAGGGACATGTCCCATGGGCAGGGACACCTTCTCCAAGGTCAGGTTGCTCCAAGCCCCATCCAATCTGGCCTTGAACACTTCCAGGGATGGACCAGCCACAGCTTCTCTGGACAACCTGTCCCAGTGCCTCAGCACCCTCACAGGGAAGAATGTCTTCTGAACATCCAATCTAAGCCTGCCCTCTGTCAGTATAAAGCCATTTTCCCCTGTCCTGTCACTACATGTCCTTGCAAAAAAGAAGTTCAATCTCTCAAACACAGACACATAGATTGTGGCTACTACCTTGGATGAATTGTGCATCCACACTGTGAATGTTTTGTCAAAACACTCCTAGTAGATTGGGTATGAACTACTGCAGAGTCTTTTCTGAATCTTCATTGTAACCCCAACTCCTCACAATGTCTTCATTAAGAGCACTTATGAAAGCTGCTGGCATTTTTAACCAATGCTTTGTTTTAATCCACATGCAATTTAACACCTCTCATCATATTCTTAATGTTTAGAGAGGAAATATTAGGCTTGAGGCAGTAAATGTACAGATGGAAAACATTACAGAAAGTTTTATTTCAAATACCACACATCAAGGTCAGAACAGCAAAATTCAATAACAGTGTATACATGATTGAATTCCAGACTGGTTTGGATTGGAAGGGACCTTAAAGATCATCTACTTCCAAGCCCCCATGTTAATTGATTACCACCACCAACCTACCTGAGGCACAGACGTAACTCCCCAACATCTGTGCTCACCATTACTTCTCAAACTAAGTATATTTCAAAACAAAGTCACATTATTCACCTTTAGGACAGAAGAAAGTGCAAATATCTCCTTCTTTTAAGTCATACCTTGGTCAGAAAGAAAATCCAGCATGGTCTGGAGAAGGAAAGACAGATGCCTGACACACAGGGCAGGATTGCCCATCCTTCTGGAAGCATAGACAAGTTCATGGAGCAAACGCATCTGCACTGCAGCCCATCCTCTGTGAGTCCCTGGAAAGGAAGAAGGCAGAAGTCATCACAAACCCATTGCTTTTGGTCTCATTAACATACTAAGCAGTGATTTTATGACACTTATCAAAATCACCCAATGGAAGCAGAAATGAGGAGAGGCTGAGGGAGCTGGGGGTGTTCAGCCTGGAGAAGAGGAGGCTCAGGGGAGACCTTCTCACCCTCTGCAACTCCCTGACAGGAGGTTGGAGTCAGGTGGGGGTTGGTCTCTTCTCCCAGGCAACCAGCAGCAGGACAAGAGGGCACAGACTCAAGCTCTGCCAGGGGAGGGTTAGGCTGGATATTAGGAAGAGATTTTTTACAGAGAGAGTGATCAGGCATTGGAATGTGCTGCCCAGGGAGGTGGTGGATTCACCATCCTTGGAAGTTTTCAAGGTGAGACTGGATGTGGCACTTAGTGCCATGGTCTAGTAACCATGGTAGGGTTGGACTTGATGATCTTGGAGGTCTTTTCCAACCTGGTTGACTCAATGATTCTACGAAATTACAAAATCTAAATCTTGTACTCAAAACAAAAGTTGTAGTGTTTGAGTTTGCTTGAATATCTAAATGTGAAATCAATGTTTGCTTTATAAGCCTGTCTAATAAATGTATCACTAAAATTCAGAAAATGAAGTTAATGCTTCCCATGAAGCAAAACCAAGATACATAAAACCTTTAGAGTTGTATCTTTTTCATTCTCTGGACAACAAATTCACATGACTTTTCATAGAGAAACTTAATTTTTATTGAAATCATAGACTCACAGAATGGTTTGGGTTGGAAGGGACCTAAAAGTCTATCTCATTCCCCCCCCTGCCATGGGCAGGGACAACTTCCACTAGACCAGGTTGCTCAAAGCTACATCCAACCTGGTCTTGAACACTTTCAGGGATGAGGCAGGTACAACTGCTCCGGACAACCTGTGCCAGGGCCTCATCACCCTCACAGGGAAGAATTTCTTCCTAGTATCTAATCTAAACCTACTCCCTGTCAGTTAGAAGCCATTCCCCATTGTCTTGTCACTACCTACACCATTCAACAAAAATATCAAAAAGAAATTCAAGTAATTCTTACCTCTCTTTAAAGATCAAGCAAGAGATATTTTCTCTAAATGCTTTCAAGGGCAATAAAATTCAGTAAAAAGCAACACAACTTTAGGACATGAGGCACGTATCCTGATTTTCAGCCTTTAGAAACTAAGTTTCAGACTATAAACTATTTCATATTTGCAAAGTATCTATGGAAACAATAAATAGATCATCACAACTTAACTTCTCTTTCAAAACTGTAATATGCAGCTCTCCACGAAACTGAACCTGCTTTTAGCAGTAAGCAACAGCAATAACTTTTAAATAACAGATATTCTAAGATGTGCAGTACTTCAGGAACTTCTCGACAGCCTTCCTTCTAATATCACCCTTCAGCATTTGGCAAACTGTTCTAGGAATATTTACTGCAGCCAAACCTTGAGAGTTTATATTTTGCACACAAGAGTCTCATTATTTCTCATGTGTGAAATGTCGTTTTTATCAAGTAGCTCTTCAAGCTTACAGTGATCTTTCCATATGTCTCTGCAAGAGTCATTTTAGGGGTAAAATCAGACAAAGAACACAACACAAAGGTAAGGGAAAAAATGTAAGATAAACACCAAGTGTCTTTTTTTTGCCTCTTTAATTGTCAATTCTTGCAGAACTGCGACAGCCTTTTTTCCCCAACACAGCCTCATCCCAGGCCACAGTGCATTTTTTCCAGTCTATTCCTTCATCATAGTCTGTATGTATCTTTCCATCTAATCCGCTTGGCATTTTCTGCCTCCTCTCACATGTAATTTCTTGCAGTAACTGCTAAATCACACCAGTTTAAAAAAAAACCCAGCACTAACCATCTACAAACCCAGCTCAGCCCATTGCTTGCTGCTCCTCTCCTGAAGCTACAACACAGAATCACAGAATCAACCAGGTTGGAAAAGACCTCCAAGATCATCAAGTCCAACCCTACTGTGGTCACTAGCCCATGGCACTAAGTGCCACATCCAGTCTCATCCTGAAAACCTCCAGGGATGGTGAATCCACCACCTCCCTGGGCAGCACATTCCAATGTCTGATCACTCTCTCTGTAAAAAATCTCTTCCTAATCTCCAACCTAACCCTCCCCTGGCAGAGCTTGAGTCTGTGTCCTCTTGTCCTGCTGCTGGTTGCCTGGGAGAAGAGACCAAACCCCACCTGACTCCAACCTCCTGTCAGGGAGTTGCAGAGGGTGAGAAGGTCTCCCCTGAGCCTCCTCTTCTCCAGGCTCAACACCCCCAGCTCCCTCAGCCTCTCCTCATGGCACTTGTGCTCCAGTCCCTTCACCAGCCTCGTTGCTCTTCTCTGCACCTGCTCCAGCACTTCAATATCCCATGTAGGGAATGGTCCCAAAAATGCTGCTGTGTAACAGAATGCACTTGTGGGTCACATGTTCTACCTTTACTCAAAAGGACTTCCCAAGCAGCATATTATCTGACCCTAATTTGTAGGAAAATGTGACAAATGTTACCCTACAGATACAGATATAATGACATAATGTGTATGTGTTTGTATACAAAAATATGTAAGTTCCTCTATTCTTTCATTATCAGATCAAACAGCAACAAATATCAAAAGAAATACAATTTCTGGTACAAAGGTTGAATGCACTTAAATTGAAAAAATATTCAAAAATAAAATATGAGGGTTTTTTTTGTACCAAGAAGTGTATCATCAAACCAGACATTTCTGAACAACAGCAGAAATGAAGCTTTCATAAATAAAACATAATTACTTGCTGCAAACAGAGCAACACATTCAGTAGAGGCTCACAAAAATCTGAAATTACTGAAACAACACTAAGAGAAAGTGAAGGTACACAGTGGTAAAGTGCTCTGTTTGCCACAAACAACTTCAGACTAGTGAATAATTTTGGTTCAACTGATGCCAAGAAAAGGCTGGGAAAGAACTTCTCCCAGACTTGTGTCTCTGAGTAGCAGGGATTTGTTTATTCTGCACTGGGCACAAGGGGGATCGCTCCACCAAACTTGTGCAACCAAGGACAAAAACTTCTCAGTTTATATACACTAGATGCTTATACATATTCATTATTTCCAGGAATGGGTGATTATTATTATAATTAGTTCTTGGAAATCATTATCATATACTCCTCGATCTCCTCCCTCTCGGCATCAGTCCCATGGTCCTGGTGGTTGTTCAGTGGTCGTGAAGATGAAGTGTCTCCTCTTCCTCAGTACCCTTTGGACACTCTTATTATGGAACTGTTTACCCCTTTGGACAGTTTTGCATGTCTTGCTGACCTTGTCTCTATCTTGGACATTTTGTTTCTTCATTCCACACCTTATATGGTCTAAGTTTTCCCCCTACTGCCAAGGTTTGAGTCTAGTTAGTTCTACTGTCTTATAGACAAGGTGCATCCTTTTGCCAACCAAGCCAAAACAATACCATTAGTGAAGTTTCTTGTCTGTACTATGCAATCCTTGCTATTTTGCTAATTAAGCTGAAATAGTGCTATTAGTAAAGTTATTCTTTATGCTTTCAGCTTTAACTGTTCAATTTCTGTTTTCAGTCTACTCTCAGTATCACAGTATGAAAACTCTCAAGGAAATCAGTAGCAGAAAGGCAGCTGAGTGACCTCCTAGGGTAATCCAGCCACTTACCCTTGCTGAAATCGTTAGGATCCAAGGACAGGCTGTAGCCAGGGAGAGTTTCCAGCAGCAGTTTGTAGCAGGCCCTCCAGCCTGGCTCGGGGATGCTGGGGGCAGCACACTGCATCGCCGCTATGCGCTTGAAGAACGCGGATTTTCGGTGAAAGCCGATGCGCTCGTAGAGCTCCGAGAGAATGCTGTACCGCTGGATCTTCTCCTCCTCTGAAAGCTGACATTTCCAGGGAAAAGGGAGAAGGATTGGTTAGAATCTACACTTTAAAGTGTGTCTGAGTTTTTAAAAACTAACAGGGTGGTGGGGGGTAACGTAGTAGAGAACTCCAGCACTACAGAAGGCCTTGGATTTTACACATAGCCACACATGACAGATCCTACTGCCAGCAGAACTTGGTTCAACAGCTAACAAAACCAGCAAATATGGAGTTGTGCAGCTACTTTATTTGTCAGTGCTACTAACGAGTAAACAGTCAAAACAGTCAACAACAGCTAAAGAGCTCCACATGGTATGGAAGATATTCAGCATGATATTCAACATGATATTCATGTACATAAAAAGAACAAAAATTTAACACTTCCAAAATTTAGCGATTTAGTAAGATAAAGATTTTCATCCCTCGAAGATTAAATCTAATCTTGAGATCTCAGGCTGTGAAAGCAAGAAACTACTGTCTCAACTTTTATGTTTCTAATCTTGTAAAGCACGAATTTTTCATTCCTGATCCTCTACTGTGATTTATACACTGTGAGATTGAATCATAGCATCACAGAATGGTTTAGGTTGGAAGAGACCTTAAAGCTCACCCAGTTCCACACTCTGCCTTGGGCAGGGACACCTCCCACTAGACCAGGTTGCTCCAAGATCCATCCACCTTGGCCTTGAACACTTCCAGGGATGGGGCAGCCACAGCTTTTGGACAACCTGTGCCAGTGCCTCATGAGTGCCTTGCATGATGCAAGTCTCAGAGAGCAATAATGAGTTTGATATGAGCTTTTGCCAACAACTGTAAAAAATGATGTTGAAGTAGGAAAACATCACAAGAAGACACAGCCCCAGATTTCTTTGCTCAGTCAGGTATTGGAACAAATAAGCAGCCCAGGGAAGCAGAGGAGTCACCATTCCTGAGGGGATGTAAGAGACATGTAGGTGTGGTGCTTAGGGACAAGCTTCAGGGGTGGTCTTAGCAGTGCTGAGTTAATGGTTGGACTTGATGATCTTAGAAGTCATTTCCAGCCTAATGATTCCATAATACATACGCAGAAAATGCCAACTATTGAGGTGGAATTTAGTTAAAGCCCCAGTAGGCTTAAAGTTGAAACAAATTTGGTAAGAACCTACCACCATGTGCTTCTTTAGCTTATCAATATAGTGGCACAAGTCCCAAGTTTTCATTCCTTTCCCCTCCGATCTGAATTACAAACTTGTTTTGGAATCAGACAGCTACGAATAAACTGCCACAGAAACTTTGGAAGCAGCTGACTCCTCCCAAGTCTGTGTCCCAGGATCCAGAGACACAGACCAACGCTGACACCTAGTGCACAGGATCTGCCAGGCACAACCGAAAGCAACTAGAACAGATTTTAAATTACTCTAAAGCTGCTAACACGTTTTGCAAAGGCGTTTCAAATGACAAACCTCATCCAAAAATAGCACGAAAGGGCAGAAACAGCATTTCTGCAACTCATTCTTCAAAACTGAAGGTATCAATTAGTGGATCGGTGCGTTTAAGTGCAGAAAGTTAAAGCCTTGAAGATGCTAAGCAAACTGGTTAAGTTTTATAGAAATAATCAGGTCTTAAGTGAAGCCTCAAGACACCTTTTAGTCATTTAAATCCTGATATAATTACAAAAATAGTCTGTTTTTAAAAGCCTCTTCTAATTTTGGACACAGCAATCCAAGAGATCTGAGTTTGCCGAAGGCACCATGACCTTATCTGATAGCTCAAATCTTCATTCTTCAGGATATGAAGAGACACACAGACTAGCTAATCATTTTACAAAGTTTCAGACAATTTTTGAAGCTGGAGCTGTTATTTCTCTGAGAACTGACACCATAAACCAAAGCCTGATACAGAAACACTGCCCATCCCTGTACCAAGAGTTGTACAAAGGAAACTGCACTAAGGTGAAAACTTTCAGGAATCAAAGCAGCTGCAAAGAACACGAGGCACAAAAAGAAAATACAGAACAATTCTAAAGGAGTTTATCAGAGTCCCCAAAAGCTTTCATTCAGAAAGGACATCAGGTGTCAGATTAAAGTTACCTACTCCAGCAGAAACAAGCTGTTCCACCTTTTTTCCCCCCTTTTTTCCCATTTATGCCATTTTTAAAAAGCCAGAACAATAAAAAAATAAGGCAGCAGAGTTGAAAAGAACATGAGCACGTAATCATGCACCATAGTTTTTAAAAAAAAAATTAAAAAACATTCTCAAAAGCTGTTCCTCAAATCCAAATACTGTCAATGTTCACAAACCTATGGAAACTAAATTCTTTGAGATGAGAAGACAGGGTCATGCTACTGACATAGACAGGAGCACTCACTAATCATTAGAACAGCTATCAGAGAGCCAACAGATTCTCAGAAAGTTTCATTTTCATCATATCTGAGTAAGCTTTTAGCACTGTTACCCAACTTGTTGCTTACTGGTTGTCCCTGAAGTTAGTCAAATATTTTCTGCAGTAGCAGGAAACTGTTTTTTAATCACCAAAAAGACAGCAAAATTGCATCTTCCCTCAGCACAAACCCAGGAATTTAAAAGAAGAAAAGGGGCGGGGGAGAAATAAATAGAAAAGGCCACACAGAGGTGGAGAGGAAGGAGGGACATCTGGAGTGATGGTGTTTGTCTTCCCAAGGAACCATTATGTGTGATGGTCCCTGCTCTCCTGGAGATGCTGAACACCTCCTGCCCAAGGGAAGCAGTGAATTAACTCCTTGTTTTGCTTTGATTGTGTGTGCAACTTTTGCTTTCTCCATTAAACTGTCTTTACCTTAACCCATGACCTTTCTAGCTTTAACCCTTCCAATTCTCTCCCCCAGCCTTTTGGTGGGGGAGTGAGCAGGCAGCTGTGTGGTTCTGGGTTCCTGGCTGGGGTTAAACCACAACAGGTTCACTCCCCAGGCAACGGAGCTGTTTTTTTCACAGACTCCTTTCAAGCCAGGCCTGCAAGAAGGCAGCTTTTTATTTGTTTTTTTTAATTATTCCTCACTACATTAAATTTTGATAATCTCACTCTCTTTGTAATTAGATTTAACAATTTATTCCTCAGTACTGGATGTGAAGTTAAGTCTTATTACCCTGCAGCTCCTCAGAAAATACCAATTACATCATATTACTAGATTGAGTATAAGCTTGAATATATGAATAGGAACTAGTTTTTGTGTTTATGAGTCTTAAATGGTAACCTTTTTTCTGCTGTTGAATATTGATTGTGCTGATGTTCTATTCACCTGCAAGTGAAGGACAATCCTACAGATTGTTTCCCTCAGCTGTAACAGGATGATTCCTCCTTTGAGTTCATCCAAATTATAAATACAACTATTATTTGCTCCCATGCCATATACAGTAAATCCTGAACAGCTGTAAACACAACTCCCATCCATACCTCTCTTTATGCAAAATACATTCCCCAGCCCTGGAAAGATTATCTTACTCATAGTTCTCACAATAAAGCCAAACTGCTCCCCAGTCACACAGAGGTCCCAGCCTGCACTGGTTTAGAAGTTTGTACTGGTTGAGGCTTTACTGGTAAGCTTTGATCAGGGTACATGTTGTATGCTGCAAGCTTTGTGCTTGTGTATTATTAGGCAATGGTTATCAGCTATTGAAATGACTTACATACTTTGCCATTCACTAGGTCTTGTCCTCTAATATAAAGTGAAAGGTGCAACATCAGAGGTGCCAGGGAGGAGAACAAGGATTCTCACAGTGGCAGTAATTGCTCCCAGAAGAAAAACAATATTGGAGTTTGAAGGCCACAAGAATAACAGCACCAAAACAGAGAAAAATACTTCCACAGCAGCTTACAGGAAAGGCTGCAGAGCTGCCAGCAGAAGACAGATGACAGAATTACACAGAAGGCCCTCAGCACTCTAAGGATTATGGCAGTTAACGTACTCTGTAACCAAATTGATGATTTTTATGATAGCTTATCAATTAATTATTTTCTCATTTATGTTGAGTTAGAAAATTGACTTCAAAGAAAGGATTCTGTGCAAATGAAAGAAAGTGCTCTTCCTCCCTCATAAATTTGCTGTCCCCATCTGGCTTAATAAACTCAATGGCGTGGACTTAAACTGCTCTTCCTACTGAGATGCAAGGATAAAAACCAAACACCAGTGAGAAATCTAACAGCTTTTTATTAGTTCTTTCAACCACAGCAGTGTCTCTGTAATCAGTGACACCAGGCTGGAGACACTGACAAGACACAGTCTTGTTCTGTGTGTTGCTGAGTACTTAGGCATTGGAATGCACTGCCCTGGGAGGGGGTGGAATCACCATCCCCAGAGGTGCTGAGAAGAGATTGGATGTGGCACTTGGTGCCATGGTCTAGTTGACATGGTGGTGTCAGGTCATAGATTGGACTCAATGATCTCACAGGTCTTCTCCAACCTGAATGGTTCTGTGATTTTTCCCACAGTTCCAAATATTGATTTTCCTCCCCGGAATTCCTCTCTGCTTTGTCTTAATTAAGACTTTTCACCACACAACAAAAATTCAATGGATTAACAACACTAGTCAGATTCATCAGCTCACTATGCAACAGGCCACTGCTGATTTGCTCACAGTTTGGTTGGATGAGATGCAATCAAGCTGATCAAAAATATCCATTGCAGATCAGTCCCAAGGAGCAGTTTTTCCCTAGTACAACATCACAAGAGAACAACAATGGGATCTTTTTTTGTCTTTCACAAGGGAGAAAAAACAACAGAGCCTTTAATCTCAAACTAAGTCCTCATGATTTCAGATGAACTCTGAATACCTTTTAAACCAGACTCAGAGATGTGAAAACGCTCAGAAGACAAGTCCTAGTGAGAAGGAAGGTAGTGATTTCCTGTGAGGGTGGTGAGACACTGGCACAGGTTGCCCAGGGCTGTGGTGGCTGCCCCAGCCCTGGTGGTGTTCAAGGCCAGGCTGGATGAGCCTTGAGCAACTTGGTCTGGTGGGAGGTGTCCCTGCCCATGGCAGGGGGCTGGGGACTAGATGATCTATCAGGTCCATTCCAGCCTCTAAATTCTATGATACAGAAAATAAACTGGAATCTCCTAAACCTAAGGAATTGTCAGTACATTCTGTCAAATGAGAAGAGAAAAATAACTGGACTGTGTGCACCAACCTGACGAAGGTTGATGTAAACTGCATTTTGCAGAAACTCAGATGCTTCCATGCTCCTCTTCTGTATTGCAAGGACTCTCACTGCCTTCACACAAGCTTCCAGTTCAATCACACCAGCATTCTTGTACTTGAGGAAGGAGAAAATGAAAATAATATTGAAGCATTGCACCTGTTAGATTTCATAAATATGTCTGCTCAACACACAGATCAGCTGTCACATTTTCCAAATCCAGCAACTCCCTAATGACTATACTGTTAAATTACCAACACATGCCCAAGTGAAAATTAAGGTGTCATCTAAAATGTTACTATGCAAAACAACTGTTTTCAGCCTCTTCACTCACTTCTCTTACTTTGAGACACAGCAAAGCTTCATTCCGAGAGTTCAGATGAGGAGAAAAGTTGGAATATTAGTTCCACTGTGGGTAAACTCATATATATGATGGGTGTGGGTGGTGTGTCTGTACATAAATTCTACCTCCATGGTGCAATAAGTATGTAAGCAAAGATATTTTTATTGCTGCATCAATTTTCTCTTTAGTTAAAAGAGATTTGCTGATGACAAGAGAATTACAAACCATTCTGAGTGTTCTAGTACCTGTTTACAAAACCTTTTCTGTACATGACTGTTTATTTAGCTGGCTTAAGGAAGGCAGGAGACAATGCAGATGTGCATTGATCTGTTTGTGCTCAGACAGCAAACAGGCAATTTTCTAGCCAAACAGTCTGGTATAGTTCTTTCCTCAGACTGGACTGATAGTGGCTATTTGAGTCAGCCCATCTCCTGTTTGAAAACTAATGGGTAAAGGATGCTGTGCTGGTTTGGGCTGAAGTAGAGTTAACTTTCTTCACAGTGGCTAATATGGGGCTATGCTTAGGATTTGTGCTGAACACAGAGGTGATAATGCAGAGATGGTTCTGTTATTGCTGAGCAGAGCTCACACAGAGCAAAGGCCTTTCCTGCTTCCCACACTGCCACACTGGCAAGGAAGTTGAGGGTGCATGGGAGAATGGGAGGAGACACAGCTGGGACAGGTGACCCAAACTGACCAAAGGGATATTCCATACCATAGGACATCATGCTCAGGATATAAGGTGGGAGGAAGAAGGAGGAAGGGGGAACATCTGGAGTGATGGTGTTTGTCTTCCCAAGGAACCGTTACACATGATGGGCCCTGCTCTCCTGGAGATGCTGAACACCTCCTGCCCATGGGAAGCAGTGAATTAATTCCTTGTTTTGCTTTGCTTGTATGTGCAGCTTTTGCTTTCTCTATTAAACTGTCTTTATGTCAGCCCATGAGTTTTTCTAGCTTTTACCCTCCTGATTCACTCCTCCATCCTGTTGGTGGGGGAGTGAGCAAGTGGCTTTGTGGTGTTTGGTGGCTGCCTGGGGTTGAACCACAACAAATGCTCAGAATGAAATGCAAAGGTTACTCCACCAAAGCAGTAACATATTCCTCTCTTGTGCAGTTATATCAGCAAAAGCAAAACATTTTAGGAGATGCTACAAAAGTTTCTTCAGGTCAGTGATAACATACTAGTAGAAAGTGCTGCTTCCTCAGCATTAGAGCATGAAGTTACTGTGTCTGTAGGTCTGGAACAGACAGAAGGTAACTGTGCTTGTCTTGAACAGTTATACACCAGTCCCAAGACAAAGCCCTTTGGTACCTGCAAGTGAAGCTGCAGTGAAGCAGTTATTACCTGCTGAGAGCATAATGTATGTTACTATAATCAAAATATAAATATCCTGCCCTGAGCCTGAAGTCCAATAATTTTATACTTCTAATGAAATCAGACTCTTTCTAGATGAACAACATACCCTTAAGATAACACAAAAAGCTGAATGCATCCTCGAGAGTTATTGTTTTATTGATGGATTCAAATTAATCTGACACTATCCCCAGAACTATCATTGCTCCTGATCATGTATTAACTCATGCACACAATTTATCTTGTCTCAGTTGGAGAGTTTCCCTTCAACACAGACATGGAAATGCATACTTACACAGGTTAGTGGAAAGATCCTTTCTGTATCAAACAAGAGAGACTTGAAATGAACAAGTGATTCAAGCATAACTTACTCCTCCAAGCTGAATTACCTTGCCATAGTAAGAAATTGCCTCTTTGTATTTATCTATGATGTCTTCAGGACTCAGACAGTTCTTGGCACGTCCTATCTCTGCACTGGTATCTGCATTTATACCGTTGGAGGTCAGTGCACCTAGAACAGAACAGGATAAGAAATGAGCACAAGGACTCCTAGCAAATACTGCAGGTTTGACAAAGAGTACACAAAGTATAATTGCCCTACCTGGAAACACTAATTCTGGTTTACTATGGTATTTCAAGAAGTACACATGAAAATGGATTCAATCACATGAAAAATGGGTTCAATCATGAGCCAGCAAACAGGAGATAATCTTTCACGTAATAAAAAAGTATATTCATAATTTGTTGCACTTAGACTATGAATAAAATTACAGATTGCTAAAATTAGACTATGGCCACAACTGAATACGCAATTTTAATTATTCCTTGTTGTACTATAAAACTGTGCTGCTAAACCACACCTAAGGAAAAAAAGGCTCAGACAAAACAGTAAGAAATAGGCTTTCTTACATAAGAAAGAAAGTGAGAGACAGTTTACATGCATAAGGGATAAGAATGAGAAACAGAAGCCAAGGAAATCTGGGTATTAGAAAGAACATGAAAATATTACTTCTAGAATTGGATTTTATTGAAGAGTTAACATAATAAAAATGAAAACATACATCAGAGGTTTGGCAAGGCTCAATAGCTTGTTATGTGTTACTTAATCTGTAGGATTATACAGTACTTTATTTCTCCAATAGGTTTCTCTACTGAGATGGCAAAAAAAAAAAAAAATCTCAGTTTCAGAGCTGGGCCTACCTCTCAATGGAATTAAAAACTGAGATACTTTCTGCTCCCTCTGTATATTCAGAAATAGGTTATTTTTCATGCTCAAATGCTAAAAGCAACTTTTTTATATATGTTCATCAACCTTTAAGAAGCACACCAAGCCCATCTGCAGGTTAACAATGGCTTTATGAAGTGAAGAATGTCTGTTCATGATGACTGAACAAACACCTTGACACTACAGGGCTCAGTGTGACCATTCAAGTTTGTCAGCTAAAGAAAATTTAAAACCCCTCACTACTCGTGGGGACAAGAAATCTTGATTAGAATTTACAGGGACACAATCACAGGACTAGATGATTAATTTTGTGCCAGTTACCCTTCAGTCTCTTTGATTCCTCAAGACTTATAGTAAAAACCTGAAGCATCAGGGATCACTACTAGTGACAGTAGATCATTACCAGTGGCAGTAATTATCTATACAAATGCAAAACATATGCAAAATAATTAAAGAAAATACTTTGGAAACATGCATGAAAATAATGTACCTGGATCAATGAGAACTTCTTGTGCCCCTAAAAGGAGGAACAAAAATTATTCTTTTTCAGCCTTACATATAGCCAACAAAATAAGTTCTTATAATGTTTTATAACATCAGGCTTGAACAAATTTGTAAGATTTCACAGAATCAGAGAATCACAGAATATCCTGAGTTGGAAAGGACCCACAAGGATCATCAGGTCCAACTCTTGACCCTGCACAGGAAACCCTACACCATCCCAAAGCATTTCTGTGCTTCTTAAATCCTTCAGATCCTCAGAAAACCAACCACTTTCTCCTACTTGGGAGAAGTGGAGTTATCCTTTACACACAGAACCTAAAGTTTTTTAACCTGATTTATTAACTCAGTGTAGTAAAGGGGGATGTCATCCCTGCTCATGGAATGGTTATTCACTTCATTTTATTACACAAAGCAAAATAAAAGAGGTTTTTTTCTTCCCAACTAGCACGAATGAGATATTTTGCATACAGTTGAACATAATCACGAAACCCAAAGGGATCTCTGAAGTTTTAATTCTGGCATCCTGTTCTGCCTGCAAAGGCACATTATTAGGATCACCACTGATATTTTGAAGGACTACCAATTATAATTCAAGTAGTCACCGTAAGTTACGTCTCATTTTGTTAAGAAATAAGTGTAAGTCCCATAAACCTGGAATGAATTCTAAGACACATTAAGAAGAATTTCATAATTTTCAGTGTAGAATTTTTTTCCTTTTTCCTTATTCCTGTTTTAGTTGGCAAGTTTCCATCACAATCCACTTAGTATATTTTAACATCAGGACCTGCAGTAGTTAAATCTCTTTGTGGGAGCTCATTTCACCTGCACAATACCCTGGATTAACATTTTCAAGTAACTGTATCCCTTTTGATTGTCATTAATTTCAACTCCATCCAATTTTCTGAATAATTGAGTCATGCCAACCCAAAAAGTCAGACTGTTCACATAAAAGAGTTGCCAAGAGCATTGCAAAGTTGGATTACCAGATATATAACATCTCATTGTCCTAACCTTTGGTTAAACATGGCAATAAAACTGTGAATATCAAAGTCACAACCAATTTTTATCAGTGAGACAGGCCCTCCCTTCAGAGGGATTTGCTCAGACTCCAGACTAGTGAAGCAGAGATTTAGATCTACATCCAAAAGATACTCCAACACTTCACTCAGGTGTCCTAATTTTGCCTGGGGAAAGAGGAAGGTCAAGAGAAAAAATTAAGAGCTTAGCACTTCAAACAAGTAAAACACAATGGAGAAACCCAAACCAGACAGTGAGCTGTACATAAGGCAATCTAAACTGATCTTATTCAACATAGAAATCACATAACTGACAGAGCACAGACAGGTTTCCTGGCCAGCAGGAACTGAGCAGCTCAAAATCCTCCTTGACACTGAAGGCTGCAGAGCTGAATGCAGCCACTCCAGGGGACACAGCCTAAAGCTGTTCTCATTTAAACAAAAGGGTTCAGGTATGTGAGAAGCCACATGTCCTTAAAACCTTAGTTTTAAGGTGGTTTGGGTTGGAGGAGACCTTAAAGACCACCAAGTTCTAACCCTGCAGCCATGGGCAGGGACACCTTACACTAGACCAGGCTGCTCTGAGCTCCATCCAACCTGGTCCTGAACACTTCCAGGGATGGAGCAGCCACAGCTCCTCCAGACAACTGTGCCAGTGCCTCAGCACCCTC
The DNA here is from genome assembly GCF_000695815.1 of Acanthisitta chloris. Lineage (NCBI taxonomy): Eukaryota > Metazoa > Chordata > Aves > Passeriformes > Acanthisittidae > Acanthisitta > Acanthisitta chloris. The sequence continues at coordinate 43,371 of NW_008660228.1, forward strand.
ATAACAAATTTTTTCATGTCCAGTCTCAATCTAGACTCTGAGTTTAAAACTGTTGCATCTTGTCCTGTCACTACAGGCCCTGGTAAAAAGTCTCTCTCTGCCCTTCTCATAAGCTCCTTTCTATATTGAAAGGCCACAGCAAGGTCTCCCCCAGAGCCTTCTCTTCACGCTGAACAACAGGTTGTGTCTGAAGCAGACAAAATTCCATGTTTCCTTCCATCAGACAAGTACTTTAAACACCATGTTATCAACTAATTCTCTTCTGAATGAACTATTCCCATCAAGACAGGTTCAAAAGAAGTTGAAAGACAGACCAAAAGAAAAACAGACAATATTCTGATGGTTACAGGTAAGTAACAATTGTAACAGACCAGAATACATAGTGCAATTTGACAGAATCATAGAATCAACCAGGTTGGAAAAGGCCTCCAAGATCATCAAGTCCAACCCTACCATGGTCACTAGACCATGGCACCAAGTGCCATATCTAGTCTCAGCTGCTTAGTAGAAAAAAAACCCCACCATAATAAAACCCCAAAACCTATCAACACTGCCCTCTTAAGCTTGTGCTCTGTGTTATATAAATAGAGATGACACCAATGCTTCTCTTTCCAAAGATGTTTCTATATAAAACAAACACCACAACTCCTTCTGAGCAGCCTAGTCCTGTGCTGTAGCCTGAAAGTGCCAAATGGTGGAAAACACAGGAGATGCATGAGAATGATATTTCTCTTGGCTGGGTCTAGGCACAAAAACAGGACCAAGAAAGCCCTGAAGTACAGGCCCAAGAAGAGGTGCAATTCCAGCACATCAGGAAGCAATAAGGTAACTCTCACACCTACATGCCTCAAAAGCAGTCAAAAATGTCAGTTCCAAGAGTGGCATCTCTTGATTTGCACAGAATTTGGAACCTCCTTTTGTTTCTGGTCTTATCCTACATAAAGATACACTGGAGTTTGTTCCCCAGATTAAACACCATCCTCACAAAATTAATTATGAGAAAGTAGAGTATAACCAAAGGTGCAGTTTGAAAACATTTTTGAATGGAAGGCACTGCAGAGTCAAGCAAAGGTAATGAAAAGACACTTTCAGAAAACCTTGTAGGAAAAAGACATCACAGCAAGAGCTGTTTGGGCAGAGAGAGCTCAGCAGTTCAGATCTCAAAACACAGAGATCATAACTAGAGTTAGGGAACAGATTCTAACAGACCATGAAGGAACACTTTCATCTGGAAGGGATGACAAAAAAACTGTAATGAGTTTTTCTTCACGCAAAAGTCCTTTGAAAAAATCTTGCCATGTGGAACTAAAACATTTTTAAAGTACAATCACACTGACAAGTTTGCAAACAGGACTCTGAAATACAAGACAACTGATACAGAGAAGCAGCAATAAGATACCCAAAATATACTCTATCAAATCATTCTGACAGCTGTGACTTACTTATTACCCTCTTTAGCAACAAGGAGTACCTATTTCAAACAAACAGACTGCAACACCTCCTGTTAGATATTCATTGAAAAGTGGAAAAAGGTCAATAACTGTGTGAAATTGTGTAAGAGTAGACATAAAATGCACTCACAGGTCATGGGATCAAAGGCACCAGCTTCAATCACTAGGTATTACATGAAGAACTACAATCTGTCCTGAAATCAGGTAATTTTTCTACCACAATTATCTAGTGTCAACAGTTTCTAATAAAGATGATACAAAGCAAGTGTTTACTAGGTTGTGACCAACACAATAAAGATGGGTGGCTGCTTTTTGTAGATGAAGGAAGTGATTTTGATGACATTCAACACAAAAGAACTTAACACTAGCACTTAAACCCATAAGCTTTGTTCCAGTGCTGGGTGAGTATCAATGAGCTGTGCTGGGTTAGCCCAAAGGGCTGCATAGCTTACAATAACCAAAACATTTTCATTTCCCTACCCCAGTCAGTCTCTCCTAGAAGCCACATAAACTTCCAGGAGCCTTAACACCAGGTGGCAAGTGTCAGGTTATGTGATAACAGGCTCACCAGCAGAACCACAAAGGAGCACAGAGGATCAGTCACCATGAGTTGAACCCTAATAACCAAATCAGAGCCAACAGAGCTGTCTGGGGGTGAAGCCCATCGAGGTCAGTCACAGGAGCAGCTCCATGGTTCACCTTACAGACACACTGGGGAGTTACTGCCTACAGGGATATGGAGCTCATTATAG
>NW_008660228.1:45592-49575 GCF_000695815.1 Acanthisitta chloris
AAATTTCTTATATATATAAGAATATATATGGTATAACCAAATATAAGGAAAAGGAGGGATTAATGCAGTTTAGGGAACAAGCATGGGAAAACAGAGGAATGAGGGGAGTGCGTGTGTGTGTGTGTGTGTGTGTGTGTGTGTGTGTGTGTGTGTGTGTGTGTGTGTGTGTAGGTGTATGCATAATAGAAACATATAATGGAAGAGACCTCAAAGATCATCAAGTCTAACCCTACTGTGGTCACTAGACCATAGCACTAAGTGCCACATCCAGTCTCAGCTTGAAAACCTCCAGGGATGGTGAATCCACCACCTCCCTGGGCAGCACATTCCAATGTCTGAGCACTCCCTCTGTAAAAAATCTCTTCCTAATATCCAACCTAATCCTCCCCTGGCAGAGCTTGAGCCTGTGCCCTCTTGTCCTGCTGCTGGTTGCCTGGGAGAAGAGACCAACCCCCACCTGACTCCAACCATCTCTTAGGTAGCTGTAGAGGGTGATAAGCAACTGGAATGGGCTCTGGGTCTCAGAGGCTTGTGGGTCCAGTAACTGGTGCAATCCAGTGGCCAGCTCCTGGATGGGCTGAGTGACTCAAAGCAGGTCCAGGATGGATCCATACTGCCAACAGGCATTGATCCCAGTCAGCCAAAGAGAGGAGCGGATCAGGCTGTCAGTGCTGCCTGTGTTCACGTGAGTGCTGAGTTTCCTGGCTGTGTGGCTGTGTGTGCCTGCAGCCTGCTAGGAATGCTTGCTCAGCCTCATGTCTGGCAGGACCTGGGAACATGGAGCTGCAGCAGCCTTACCTCTTCTAGCACACTACCAGACCTGGTAACTCCCAGTGACAAGGAGTTCTGTGCCACACCTATACACTGGATACACAGTAATTCCTTCCATTTGCTTTCCATCTCCTACCTCTGTTTGATATCCTCCAGTTTTTCCACTGAAGGAACCCACTGAACCTCTGATCCCTATCCATCCTATCCCACAATGTTCACTGTATTAAAGAGTACTCATTTCTCCTCAGCCACCTCTTCTGCAATCTGAAACTTTAGACAAAACTATACTAAATCTTGAAAATTATATTGATTTATTGGTATTTTGATAACCAAATCTATGTATTAAATGTTGACTTTAGGACAGTAAAACACCTCTGGATAAATGTATCCAACCTGTTCTTCTTCATATTTGTGCCACCTCACAAGTACTTGATGAAAACTGTCTGCATCTCTTCCAGCAAAACTCAAACTAACACAGACACTGCTATCAGGTGAAGAAACCCAAAGCTTTGCAACTCTAGGCAAAGCACATGTGTTGCTATTAACACCAGAACAGTAGGAAAGTCAAGTCATTAATGTAAAAATCCTCAAAAGAAATATAGTTCTTCCCTCCCATCCCCCTCCTCCAGTTTATCCTGTCATTGGTATGTTTTTACAGAGTTAGGAATCAGGAATGAAATTTTCAGGCATTCAGTGGCTGCAAACAGAATAAAAGTGAAATCCCATCCTTACCTGGCCTGTGCCTGTTCCCTGCCTCAGCAGAGAGAGAACCTCCTTGTGCCCTGCGAGAGCCAACTTTGCCCCCAGTGCCACCAGGATAGTGATAGATGACGGATGCTGAGCACAACCCCTCAAGAGCAGCTGTAGAGAAGAGGAAAAAAAAAGCCAACAGATTAGTAGAGATATTGCAAGTGAAGTAACACACAGTAAAGGCTATTTATACCCACAAAATATGCCTCAAATTGGAGACCTAGTGACAAAGGCCATGGAAAAGCCTGAGATACTCATTGTCCTTTTTACCTGTGTTCACCTGTATGGTTTAGCCCCAGATCTCCCAGGCCCTCAAATCCTACTAGAAGAATCTGTAGGAGTAAGAACTTGTCATAGTAGAGGAAGATGGACATAAAAAGCACTTAATCCAATTGGATGCAAAACCACAAAACCAGGCAAGATGTATCCATTGATGGCAAGAAAGTTGGACAATGTGAGACCACTCTCTTGTCACCTCCAACAGGTCATGCCAACTGGGGGAGGTTTCTAATGGCTGTGGAAAAGGGTATATCATAGCCTTCTTGAAGAAATAAGTACCACTGCAGGCACATCAACATCAGCTCCCTGGAAAGGCTATACAGAAATTCTTCTGGAAGCACATGAAGTGAAAGAAGGTGTCTGGGAACAGCACACATTGATCTACCAAGGATAAACGAGTCCTTGGCAACCTCACTGATGAGACAACTAGCTCAGTGGGCAAAGGAACAGCAGTGGATGTTGTATATTTTTATTTTCAAAAGATCTTAGGACATGGGCTCCCTCAGAATGCTTATAGCCAAACTGGTAAGGTTTGGATAGCTGGTCTATAAAGCAGGTGGAAGATCAGCCAGACAGTGAGGCTCACAGGACTGTGATGAGCAAAAGGCAGATGGCTGCCCACCACTAGTGGTGTCCCCCAGGGGGACAACACTCGTGTCTTCATTAACAGCATGGAGGACTGATAGTGCACTCTCAAATTTCCAGGGTGATACCAAACTGGGGCAAACAGTAGGGCAGAACTTCAATACAGAGAGAACTTGCCAAGCTGGAGATATGGGCTGACAGGAGCCTCATGCAGTTCAGGAGAGACTCACAACTCTCAGTGCAGCCTGGGAGATCCTGGCTGGAAAGGAGCTTTGCAGAAAAGGAACTAGTGGAGAAGTTAACAGCAGCTAGTGATTGGCCCTTGCAAGAAAGGTGAACAACTGCATGCTGGACTGAAACAGCCACGATGCAGCCAGCAAGTGAGGGAAAGTGATTATTCCCTCTATTCTACATTTGAGAGAACACATTTGGAACAAGGCATCCAGCTTTGGACTCCCCAATATGAAAAAGGAAACATGCCTAAGCAAGTGAAAGGTCATCAGAATGCTTGAGGGACTGGAGTTCATGGCACATGAGAAGCAGAGAGAACTGAGCTCTTTCAGCCTTAAAGAACAAGCACCTAAAGGTAGAGATGCCATTGCAGTCTTGAAACACCCAATTGGAAGGTACAGAAGAGATGGAGTAAGGTGCTTCTCAAAGCACAGGTCCTATGAGGAGAGGCTGAGGGAGCTGGGGGTGTTCAGCCTGGAGAAGAGGAGGCTCAGGGGAGACCTTCTCACCCTCTGCAACTCCCTGACAGGAGGTTGGAGTCAGGTGGGGGTTGGTCTCTTCTCCCAGGCAACCAGCAGCAGGACAAGAGGGCACAGACTCAAGCTCTGCCAGGGGAGGGTTAGGTTGGATATTAGGAAGAGATTTTTTACAGAGAGAGTGATCAGGCATTGGAATGGGCTGCCCAGGGAGGTGGTGGATTCACCATCCCTGGAGGTTTTTAAGATAAGACTAATGGTCTAGTAACCATGGTAGGGTTGGACTTGATGATCTTAGAGGTCTTTTCCAACCTGGTTGATTCCATGATTCAAAGGTACAGTGAGTGGATGAGAGTCAATGCAAGTCGACACAGGAAGTTCTGCTTTAATATAGGACAAATTTATGTTTTGTTGTTTGCTTTTTTCAAATTACAACCAGCAAAATGTTAGAACAGGTTGTTCAAAGACTGTGGAATTTCCATCCTTAAATGCACCTGAAACTGAACTGGACAAGTTCCTGAGCAACCTGATTTAACTGGATGTGATATGAGCAGATCATCAGACTTTGTGACTCACAGAATAATTTGGATTGGAAGTGACCTCTGGAGTCTCCAAGTTTAATTTGGTAGCTCAACAGAGGGCCCTGAAATATGTTCATGCTTAGCACAAAGAGAAAATTGAAGAATCCTGAGCCATTTGACCTTTTGGAAATGTAGAGGTAAATAAGTGTAAGGTCTAAAAGTGCTAACTTGGAAGATGAATGGATTTCCAAGGTGAACGAGCAAGCTAAAAGCAGAACTGGAGACAATGATCATCCTGAAAGGGTAAGAAATTGAGAAGCAGAAATTATGCCCAAAGATCAATTGTATATCCAATAAATAATAAAAAGCA
>NW_008660228.1:49599-61296 GCF_000695815.1 Acanthisitta chloris
AGGGGAAAAAATGTAAGGCCTAGGACCTAATGTGAAAGGAATTTATGCCAAAGAAGTTAAACATTTGTGGCTTTGGTAGATGAAAAGGGGAAAATCTTTTCCTAACAGTCCACAGCAGACACCCCTGGGAAATATTTTTAACACACCTGTTGAGTTCACTGAAAAAACTAAACACATCCCAAAGAATCATTAAGCAGACAGACAAAGGGTTTTTTAAGCAGACACTTTACTACAATAACACATTTCATGCTGCAGGTTTTCTTTAACACATTTCCTTCTCACACCTTATAAACCAATTTTTATTTCAACCTAATTCTGAGTCACACCTGCTATTCAGATTTTGGTCACCAAAATCATTCCTACTTTGAAAAATATCTGAGGGAAGTTATAGAAGATAGTTTGATTTACTTGTGTTTAAGACTGATTAATGGGTTCACCAGCACCACTGAATCCTACCTCCAAGCCACAGAAAGTCGTTGACAGAGCGCAGGAGTTCCACTGCCATGTGATAATGCACCAAGGAATCTTGCAGCATTCCAGCTTGTAAGCACAGGTCACCCACATGTTTCCTCATCCGGCCCTGACAGCGCTTCTTGTAGTGTCTGCAAAGTGAAAGGTGCAGCTCAGTTACTGCAGGAAATGCTTATGAGGTAATAAACATCCAAACTCGTTCCTCCTTAATAGTAGATCCCGATTAATTGACTCTGTCTCTGAGCAAATAGCTAGTATGACTGCTGACCAGCAATACATGCAAAAGGACCCACAATTTGAGCATGTATTGGGGAAAAGCACTGCATGTGTATTTTGGCTACACAGCATTAGAGTCAGAAAGTTAATGACTGCACTTCAGAGCACTTTGATAGCCTAGTCACAACTGAAATAACAGAATCATCCAATTGCCTGGGTTGGATGGGACCTCAGAGATCATCTGGTCCAACATTTCATAGGAAAGGGAGCCAGGATGAGATTACTCAACACTCTCTCCAGTTGTACCCTGAAAACCTCCAAAGCAGGTTCTTGCAGACCACGATGAGTATTTAGCTGCCTTTCCACATCTGATATGCTGCTTTTTTGCTTTCAAGTACACCCACAAGCACATTGTTAAGCCAGGGCAGTCTCTTGTTCTGCCTTTCTCCTTTCCCTCAGTAGGGAATGGAATATTCTGGTGCTTCCAGGAATGTGTTCTTGAATAAAACTCCCAACACTCATGAGCTCCTCTGCGCTCCATGGATGCTTCCCATGGAATCCCACACATTTCAGCTCTGAATTTTTTATTGAAGATGACTCTCCTAAAATCCTGCTCTGACCCACTGCTCTTCTCTGGTGGGACCACCAGCCTGGTCCCTCTCCACACACAGCCCACAGGTGTCAGCAGCCCAGAACTCCCCTTAGGCACCCTCAGGTCTCACAAGGCTCTCCCTGCTCTCAGCACCTTCTTTTAAAAAGAAGAGTGAAACACCACAATCACTTCAGGCAAGAACTGAAGTTTCACTTCTTACTCCTCTTTTTTTTACCTACTGAAATAAATGGTGAAGTTCTTTCCTTTCCCAAACAATATGAATAGCCAAGGCCAAAGAAGTCCTAATGAAAACACTGAACAGACACTTTGGAACAACTGAAAACACAACTTGGGCACAAATCTGTTTGATAAAGGCACTAAACTTACTAATTTTTTATAAGTTCTAGCTAAAGAAATCATAGAATCAACTGGGTTGGGAAAGACCTCCAAGATCATCAAGTCCAACCCTGGTTGGACCGTGGTCACTAGACCATGGCACTAAGTGCCACATCTAGGCTTATCTCAAAATTCCCAGGGATGGTGAATCCACCACCTCCCTGGGCAGCACATTCCAATGCCTGATCACTTTCTCCATAAAAAATTTCCTCCTAATACCTAACCTAAACCTCCCCCGGCAGAGCTTGAGTCTGTGCTTGATCATCTGTTGGGACTCGATGATCTGTAAGGTCCATTCCAACCCTTAAATTCTATGATTCTATGAAGCATGGAATGAAATGAGGTTTGGGGCAGTGGAGGCTTTTTTCCAGCCAAGAACTTCCCAGAGGACCTAGAGATGAATCAAAACATGTGACTGAAATAATCTCCATAGCACATCTGAACAGACTCTTCACAAAGTCTGTAATGTAGAAATAAAAAAGGGGGGACAGAACATATGAAGTGTAAGGGTAGGAATAAGGATATTAATTTATTTCATTTGAGTTTTAGGCTTAAAACACTAGGAGAAATGGTAATAAAAAACCAATTACACGGTATTGGTTTATTGGCTTTCAAGGCTCTTCTTCTGGTTTGGGTTGTTTACACCACAGAGAAGCATCTCTTCAGCCACCAAATAACATCTTATTCCTTGGAGCTGGTTTGAAAAAAAAACAATAGTTCTTCAAAGAGATGAACAGAAAGTAACTGATTTGTATGGATGGAGGACATAAACTTGAAAAGAGAAGATATATGGCAGCACATACAATGTCCTTATAAAAACTAAATAGAAAAGCAGTTGGAACCAGTGTTACTGCTACAAGAAAAACTGACAGCTATAAAAGGAGACAAGAAGTGTCTTCTATTGTTCCTCTCCATCTAAAGAGTTACAAATAACTCCTATATAAATGTTCCCACTTTTCTGATCTATCACATCATAGTCACAATTGATGTGAAGATGTTGACATTAAATGAAGCTCAATACAACTGTTGTTCCTTATCTTTCAGATGTGTCAAGAAATTGCAATATTTCTCTTTTATTTTTTCAACAAACGTGTACTCTATAGCTCTTTTTAAGGAAAAAAAATGCAAGAAAAGTCAAAGTAAAAACTAAAGCTGCTCTGTATAAACTATGGAAAGGCATCAAATCTCACTAAGATTTCAGTCTGAGCTTTGGGTTATAGAGAAATACCTCGGTCAAAAAGTTACTTCACAATCTTCACTCAGTACTGTACAGGACAGCATAAACTGGTTACAATCAGCTTTTCCTAATCTCTGCATTCCAGAATGAAAATGAGATTATAAATGTTACATTGCCTTTAACTTTTTACATAAATAGTGGAATTGGAGAATCATAGAATCAATCTGGTTGGAAGAGACCTCCAAGATCATCAAGTCCAACCCTACCATGGTCACTAGACCATGGCACTAAGTGCCACATCCAGTCTCAGCTTGAAAACCTCCAGGGATGGGGAATCTACCACCTCCCTGGGCAGCACATTCCAATGTCTGATCACTCCCTCTGTAAAAAATCTCTTCCTAATATCCAACCTAAGCCTCCCCTGGCAGAGCTTGAGTCTGTGCCCTCTTGTCCTGCTGCTGGTTGCCTGGGAGAAGAGACCAACCCCCACCTGACTCCAACCTCCTGTCAGGGAGTTGCAGAGGGTGAGAAGGTCTCCCCTGAGCCTCCTCTTCTCCAGGCTCAACACCCCCAGCTCCCTCAGCCTCTCCTCATGGCACTTGTGCTCCAGTCCTTTCACCAGCCTCATTGCTCTTCTCTGCACCTGCTCCAGCACCTCAATGTCCCTCCTGACCTGAGGGGCCCAGAACTGCACACAGCACTCAAGGTGTGGCCTCACCAGTGCCGAGTCCAGGGGCAGAATCACCTCCCTGGTCCTGCTGACCACATGGTTTCCTTCCACAGCAATAATTCCTTTCAAAGATGCCAAGGTTCCCAGTTCCTTGTCTCTACACTTTCAAGTAAGCTCTATGTATATGGACAAATGAAATTTCTTATTCTCTCAAAAATGCAGTTTATAATCATTTTCCCAGATTGCAAATTATTAATTTCATACACATGAGTCTCACAGCAAAGGCAAAGTGATGGTGCCTGACTCCAGGATCAGAAGCTGATCCCGGAATGGTTTTGATCACATTGCCTCACCCACAGCTCTCCCTAACCTAATTCTGCTGCTGATTTATGCACATGTCAATATATGTGAAGTTTGAAGATGTTTATTCACCCAGACATCAATAAACATTGCTCATATAAAACACTGTTCTTTCAGAAACTCTTCTTATTTATAAACAAACAGGGAATTTATTCCTAGGGATGAAGAAATTTGCTATTAGTTATTCAAAGACTGAATTCATTCCTCCTATTTTTAGGCTCCTCAAGGTGGTGTCATGACAGGATCAATCTCCTACAGTGCCTGCAGGTCTTATATAAATATTCTCTCAGTAACAGTAAGTTTGCACCAAACCTACAACCCATGTCTTAATTTAGCACTCACAATCGTATAATGTACTCGCAAAAGGACAACTAATTCAGGTTTTGGGTTTCTTTTCTCCAATTACTGCAAGTATGTCCAAAAAGACAAAAGGCAAAGATTCCAGTAAAATGAAACCTGCTTCCACTGACAGCAAAACTTCATCTACTTCATGTTTGGGAAGTCTCCTTCAGAAAAAAAAATCCAGTATCTACAACATCAGAGCGTTAAAAGCGTGTCTAAGCGACTGATGGTGTTTTCAGTGCATGCTGGGGTGCAAATTTAATGGGAAAAAAAATGATTACTCATTTTAATACCTTGCTGGCTTTGCTTCACAGCTTTCCCTCAAGAACCTGGTCACAAAGCTGCAAGTGAAAAGCTTAGAGAGATCATCTCTCTAACTTATGTTTTATTCAAATACTGCTTAAATATTTTGGCTCTCTTATGCTTAATCCTTATCTATCTGAGGACAGGAAGTCCATGAAAATTAACAACTGCTTCTAGGGTAAGATGACAACCTTTTCCTAGGCCAGTTCCTCACAGCTCCCTACTGCCAAGAGCTCCTTCTATTTATTTTTCCTTTAAAAGCTCAATTAAGACACTAAATTCCAAAGACATACTCAAGTCTCACCCAAAGATTCACCACAAACCCCTTTCTGAGTGTGATGCACTCACAAATATCAAGGAAGGCAGTGCCACATAATGCAAGATCAGCTCCTCTTCAGAAATTCTTCACCACTTGTACACATAGATGACTATAAAATTAGTTTAAGATCTTACTCTCTAAAGTTAGTTGTTCAATTTGCTACCAAACACACTCTTTATATTCAGGATAATAACCACAATCATGAGCATCAGTGACCACTATTGCTACTTCAAACTGGAGGACAATAAATCTGTTCCAGGAGCTACAAAGCACTATTTGATTTCCATTTCTGCCTCCTTTGTCCTATAGTATGTATATACACTTTACTCCATCCCCAGTTCTTTTCTAGGATCCCAGGATAACTCTATGGGAAAATTCAGTGACACAGTATTATATTACAAGACAGAATTTATTTTCACTACAAACCATCCAGCAACAGGTTTGAAGGAGTTCCCGGATTCTCAAATTTGGCTAAATTTAAGAACAAGAAACATGCAAAATGAATTTTCAAAAGTATATTCATGCAAAATGCTTCAACAAAAATTTCCATCAAATTCTACCAATTCCAACCAGCATGCAGAGCTACAGATATCACCAATCATAACATTATCCAGACTTAAAAGACACAGCTAAGGCATTGGATTGACTGCCAGAACTTTGGGATTTGGAAACCAAACACAGGCAGCAACAGCTTCATGGCTTTGGAGTTTAAAAAACAAAGCAAATTCCAGAGGCCAACAGCCACCTAAGCAAACTATGTGTGCCCTACAAAAAAACTCAGCATTGCTACCAAATAGAATTGCCAAACGCGCCAAAAGGGATCAGCTGCAGTGCTGAGGCTCCAGGCAGCAACTATTTTTGTGTGTACTAGAAAGTAAATATACAAAGCAACACTAAGATAGGCAATGAAGGCGAAGTGGAGAGGCAGGACATGGAAGAAAGCTAACTATTTCAAAGTATACACAATCACAGCCTACCTTTTTAGACCCAACAACAAACTCACAGGGCAGTATGAGAGAAGAGGGGGGAAAAAAAACACAAAGGAACAAAACAAAAATTAGAAAGACAGAGAACAGAAAGGAAATTAACAGCCACATACACATACTGTGATCATCAGCTTTGATACAACAGTGAATGAATCCCATCTACAACACCTTGTAGAGAAAGAGACAGCTATGAACAGCCCTAAGTCCTCCTCGCTCCGTGGAACTGAATGGTGCCTCATTTAGAAGGGAAAGAACCTGAGACACAAACTGATGTGACAACATCACAGTGAGCTTATCCAAGTAGATTTATAATCATAGATGAGTATGGGTTCTTTTTAGCTGGAAACAGAAATAGAAAACTTTTTAAAATGAGATTTCTGGTATTTCTGGCATGTATGTTTCCTCGTTTTCTGTTTGCAGAACCTTCCTATCACCATGGGAATTTTTCCAGTGTTTTCCACCAATGTCTTAACCTCTACAAATAACTATCAAGTGCAACTGATTTCAGAAACTTCTATTATCCTCAACGGCCCAGTGACTACAAAAATATCTTCCCAATTTACAGCTAAAGAAACAGTATGAAAAATCAACAGATTTAGCCAAGATCAGCTCCTGGCTGAGTGCTCTGAGAATGAAACAAAGCAAGATCACACTCCCAGCCCTACAACTTCTGTTTAACAGGACAAGCTTCAAAACTTTTCAGGACTTAACCTCACTGTTTTTCATACATGAAATTTTCTACCAGCCAAAACAATTCTTCCACACACATAATACAGTGAGTTTGTGTATATTGTCACCTCAGTACAAGTTCTGGGAATGTTGTCTCTTCTGCTCCTTACACCGGCAAGTTGCAGAAGACAGAGATCATCCTCACTTTTTCCAATATTATCTTATTTGGAATACAGCATAATATGCATCTTCCTAACTTATGAACTCTACATCTTAAAAGAAGCCAATCATGTTGCAATTAATATGCAAAAAAGTTACTTCTAGTCTTACTAACTGGGTGAGAGAGAGAGATCAGGTATGTGTATACAGTCCTGACCACCTCCTAAGTATTGACCTCCCTGTTTCACAGTCTTATAAGATACTAGAAAATAATTGAGTAGGTTAATTAGTCTTCAAATCATATGATCAGAATTACCATGACCCCTGTAACTTCTTACCATATTTTCACTCAATGTATCAACCCAGTTCATTAGCTCCGGGTTACAGCTGCTCACCTTTAATTAGCAGTTGCCACTCACTGAAATGTAACTTCAATGTAGAAGTTAGAGGAAAAGAGATGCTTATTTAGCCTAAGAAGACATCTGCAACTACAGCACCAGAGACACACACACTGTTATAAGCACATACAACTTATCTTCCAACTCTGTGATACAGAGTATCTCTGCTTTTAACTAATTGGTTGCACACTGACTGGGAGGTCAGGATACAATATATGTATTAAGAAAAAAAAATGGACAGAAGGTATATAAAAAAGAGCAAGGGGATATTTTTTCCTTTAACCCTTTAGAAATTTCCACCTATTCTAGAAAAAGCTGTTTCACTTGCCTCAGAATCTCAGTAACAGCTTTTTTTTTTATTTCATTCATTATGTTGACAGACTCAAAACCAACAGAATAGCAAAATGTTCTTCTACCAGATGTTCTCATACCCTCCCTGTGCATTCAGACAACCTATACCCCTCCTGAGCAGAATTATACATCTTATCTTGCAAAACCAGAAACTGGCCTCCATTGAAGAAGGTCCATCCTAGCTCTGTAGCTCCCTGGAATGTGTAATGCAATGCATTCCCTAAGTTAGGGAATCTGTCACTGTGAAGAGAACAGGCTCAAATTAAATCCTGGTATTGCAACCCAAGGAATGAAATGTAAGCAATAAAAAACTCCCAAGGAATAACATTATATATACCACCAGTTCACATCCAAAGACTCAGGCTTGAAAGCCTAAGTTAGTTTAATAAACTGATGGTAGTTCAACCCTATTCCATGGACCTGAGCTTCAGAGAACACAGAGATGCATCAGGATACATGAAAAGTGCCAAAAAAGGTTCCTGTGCAGAGAAACTGTATTTTCATTCAGCTTTCTTATGTTACTCAAGTATAAATTCTAAGTTTTAAAACAATCAGAAGTACTAACTCCACAGCAAAATAAAGCTGAAGAACTTTCTTACCACTGAACTGAAAGAGGGATGACTGGAATATTTAACACCTTTCCTCTGAGAGTTCAGTGCAGCAAACATTTCGAGTACATCCATTGATCAAGACTTACTGAAAAACTGTTTGGTATTCAAACCTCCTAGCAAGGGTGCGTGCAGAGCTCTGGATAAACTCATGTGTGTGCACACCCAGGGTCACACAACTTCCATTCTGCAAAGAACTGGAGCATCACACTAAATCTGTTTGAACTCCTCAGGGCAACAGCATAAAACATCTCCGTGGATATGTGTGGACACACACACTGCTGGTCCTTGAGCTCCTCACCAGCTCTGAACTTCACAAGAAGTATTTAGCCACTAGATACACTGCAGCCACTGCTCATAAATCAGTTGCTTACCTAACAAACTGACTTTCAAAGTACAACTTGGAAGACACAATTGAACAGTGTAATTCATTCTGCTTTGGAGACTCTTGGCCAAAACTCAGTTTTTTTAGCTAATTGGAACAGGAAATTGTGATCACATTCAATCAAAATTCATTAAAACTGAGTAATTAAAGCCAAGATTCTAAAAGGGCCCATCTAATCTACAAAAGTTCAGTGCTCATCTACAAAAAAGCAGTAACATAATAACTTTTATTGATAATGAAAAATGAATAGTGCAGGGATGAACCAGAACACTTGAAAGAACTGCTCAAGTACAGAAGTTGGACTTGGACAGATCCCTGTGGGTCCCTTCCAGCTCTGTATAGTCTATGGTTCTATGTAAGGAACAACACTGGGTTGCATGTCAGAGCCAGTTCAGCTGGTCACCAAAGAGGAGCAGGAGCAGGGCAGAAAGGTACTGGTGCTCCATCAAGCAACCAGAGACAATTTAATGGAGGGCTTCAAGCTAATTAGAAACTTGGAATACATTCTTCTAGTAGGTCACATTCTAATCTAGAGATAGCTAAGACTAACTATGCAGGCAGAGCTGATGGATGTGATCCAGAGGCTCCACAAACCTGCCTGGACAGCTCTGGACAGCCCTGCCTGGATTCCTCCAAGCTTTTACACACTGTACTAACCACTGCTGGCATCCCTCACAGTACAGGACAGATGTGGAAGATACAGCTCCCATGCACACTGTGTATTTTGATAGGCCTTCCACACCTCTGTCTTTCCCAGAACAACAGGTGGTTGCTTCTATCCTTTGGATTTGACTGCAAACACCAAAGTCAAACAGATTTTGCACCTGTGTGTAGCTAGCAAACCAGAATTACTAATCCCTTGCACAAGAGCTATGTAACACACATCTGAGAGCGGAGCATGCAAATGAAGAGGAAGACAAGACATGAGGGGGAAAAAAAACCAAACCAAACCAACCAAAAAACTGTAACATACACAAAACTGAAGAGAACAGTTGTAGCAAACAGGTAGCAAACCATGACAGGTCCAAAATAAGAAATAATTAAATCACAAAGAAAAAGACAAGGAAATATGCTGGACTTAGGCACCAAAATAAACAGCCACTGTTTCTCAGGACGAAAAAGTAGACAGAGGCTTAGGGGAAAAAATACAATACGTAGAATTAGTCAAATACTACTCAACATAATGTAAAATTATTTCATTGATGTTAATTGCAATTTTTTGTTAATACTGTGTATCTATAAACCACTGGAAGCCTTCCAGCAGAAAGTCTCATTACAGCAGAATCTGTCAAACCTGTGGCTTTTTCCTTCTGATTAGCCCCATAAACTAAATATAAACAAGCTCAAAACATCAAATACGGTGAGACTAGAAATTAAATTCTCCTAAACTACAGCAGACAGACAGTAAGATCAGGGCATGACCTCTGTGGTAACAAGGTATGCTTTGTCCTTTCTAATAGGCTTATCCTAAAGGCAGACAAGTGCCACAAGTGCTTTTTTCAAGAGCTGTGAGCTGACAAAAGCAGCTGCTTACCTACTGTCGGTGTCCAGACCTACAAAATCCTTCTTCTCAAAGGGGACACAGAGGAGAGGGATCTTGTCTCCAGACTTGTCCGTGGCTCTGTCAAGACGCTTCGACTCCAGCACTATGAAGAGGGACTCGATAAAATCTTCTATTCTCTTCTCCACAGTTTCACACTCATCATAACTGGGGTAAAACGCCACATCCGTGCGCGGCTGCTCCGCAATCTCTCCCTGAAGCCCGAAGACAAACAAGCGGGAATCGTAGAGAGTAGAACCATACATTTCCTTCTGCAGGTGGAATTTCTCGAAGGTCTGAGGCCATTCCTTAGCAGAAGAACAGTCTGTAATGGTGATCAGCCCCACCACTTTGCGGTGTGTCTGGAAGTCTCCCCACTCGTTGTTCTCCGGGGGATAATGGTGCCTGTATCGGATGTACAGCACACGCTGCGAGTCGCGCACGTTCACTTGGCTCACGGCCGAGATTCGCTTGTAGATCCTGAAGAAACTCTCTTCAGGGACAATGCCAATGGGCTGAACCACGACCAGGAGGGTCTGATGATCCTCAGCACACTGCATGTAGTCAGGAACACTCATTTTGCCAACTGCAGGCTAGCAAAAAGAAAAATGCAGATTATTTTTTAGCACTCACAAGTACACGGGGTTTGCTGAATCAAACCAGGGCTTTGATGCTAAACATCAAATGCTTCTGCATCCCAAATATATGTGCTCCAATACTAACATTTGCTTCATTATTTTACTGTATCTTCAGCCATGCACCCTACTGACAATGTTACACAGGAGTGGTCTTAGTCACCTATCAAACAAAACCTGTAAATTAGGTTCTTCCAACTGAACCTCATTCCCTGTGCAGCTACAGGAATCACCACACACGTGGGGCAGCAGAGTCTCTGACACAGCCAAACAGCAAAAGCACCAGCTCAGAAGAGACATCCTGTCAGATTCAGGTTCTCCAGTACTGTTTTCTTGGGGAAATATGGAAAATTGTGTGGGGTGAGACATAAACAGGCACTAAATTGGGATGACCCAACTTCACACAGCTGTCAGTGCTCACACATGGCCAGGCAGAGGAAAATCAAGACAGGAACACTTATTTTTGAGAAAAAGCAAAGCCTCAAAACACATGCATGTAAGGACCAGGCAGTGTTTTCTGGTTTTATATTTCACTATTTAGAATTTCTTCTCCCCTGAGCTCTCCAAAACTGATTACTGCACTGCAGCTGGGTCTTAAAATTTAGACCAGCATCACTGAGCCCTCACATCCCAGAGACCTCCTGGACCACACAGACCCCTTGGTGGATTTCAGCACTCCCTGAGAGGTACACACCACCAAAACCCACAAACCAACCCAACAAACCTCCCGAAACACAGACAGACCCCCCCAAAAAATCACACTGGTTTTACAAACAGAAGGTCTGAGCCGGGGGCAGAGGTGGGGCAGCTCCTCAGAACTAATGACTGTTCTGTATCTCCCCTCTCCT
This sequence comes from Acanthisitta chloris, assembly GCF_000695815.1. Taxonomy (NCBI): domain Eukaryota; kingdom Metazoa; phylum Chordata; class Aves; order Passeriformes; family Acanthisittidae; genus Acanthisitta; species Acanthisitta chloris. Next base: position 61,025 of record NW_008660228.1, read on the forward strand.
CATCCTGCTGCCCGGGCTCTGCCCAGCAGCTTCATTCCCAGAGGAGGAGCCACATTCCCAGGGCCCGCCTTGCCCCCGCGCCCCACCCCGCCGCTTCCCACCGGCCGAGGAGGCAGAGAAGGAAGGAAGGAGGGAGGGAGGCAAGACAGGAGGCGAAGATTAAGACAGGGAGGTAGAGAGGGATGTAAAGAAGGAAGAAGGAGGGAGCGAAGAAAGGAGTAAGACAGGGAGGGAGACAGGGAGGGAGAGAAGCAAGCAGGAGGGAGGATGAG
>NW_008660229.1:0-10292 GCF_000695815.1 Acanthisitta chloris
AGGATCAGCTGATGATGGGAAATCTTGGGAGGCGGAGGATGAAGTGGGATCTGCTGATGCTTCACTAGAGAATGAGGTTGCAATGGAGAATATGAAGCTGTGAGAGGGAAAAAAAATGACAATCAGTATTTATCTCTTCAAGTCCTGAAAACATTATAAAATACTTTAAAAAGTTTCCACTTTAAAGATCAGCACAATTTTTTCAACACTTCAGGGATGTTTAGAAATACCTTCTTTGACTGCATGTAATAGACAAGAACAATTTATTAGGGGAATAGATCCAAAGCAAAATGTAACAATGAATAAAGGAACATAGCCATGCTTTTTACATATATACACATATTTTATACATATATACGCGTTTTATACATATATATTACTTTATACATATTTTACACGTATATTTACATATATATAATCTAAGAACTAGCACCAAAATAAGCTATTACACAGAAAGAATCTAAACTTATCTTTTTGGTGCTAGTTCTAAGATCATTGCGGATTCAAAATTCACTCATTTAAGAATTTCATGCAACTTTAAATGGATTTAACCTTTGCTTGGAAACAGACTGGAATAGAAACGATAAGGATGCCACAATCCACAAGATTTGCTGATAAGGCCCAAGTTAAAGTTTCGATAATACTATTTTAAGAGATGAAACAAAATTCCAAGAGTTCAGGATAAATTTAAACCACTGAAAGGATTTGCCTGAACTTGAACACACAAACTGAGAGGTACAAACCTAAAAATAGTGAAGCCTCCAGAGACATCACATCATCTTTGAGTGAACTAGTGACTCACTAGTGATTCCTTACAGCACACACCCATATTGTCCTCCACATGCAAAGCATTTCTGGCTTTGTCTTGTCCACTTGAGAAAAAACTCATTTATGTAGGATATTTTATTATTTATTCTGTTACTGGGGATGGATTCTTTTCCTTACCAAAGCAAGTTCTGAGAGCATTAGAGCTAAGCATCTCAAAAATGTCTGCCTATAAGTCTTACTCTTCCTTGAACAGCTGCCATTAAACTAAGCTAAAATCCACAGAATTCAGACCAAGTGTCTACTCTTTCAAACTGAGGAAGCTAAAATGCAAACACACTACATGCAGTGTAAGTGCCTATCCCACCAACTGCAGGCTCGATTTATCTCTTAATACAACATACTAACATTCTGGAGCATTATTACCTATGGGTTTATAAAAGTACTTGATAAAAGAACATTCTGATGACACAGCCAAGACAGAACAAAGAAAAAAGACCACAAACAAAATAGATTTTGTTGAGAGCAAAAGGCTTGAGGTGGTTTCAGCCCACATACTGCTTCCCAGAGACTGGGAATGACATGTTCTGACAACGAGCATACAGAGAGACCAGGAATGAGAACCATGTTTGTGCTGTGATTCAACTGTGTATTGCAACTGCCACATTGTGCTTGTATTGTGATCAAAGAACATTGCTGCATCACTCTGCTCAAAATCCTGTGCAGCATCCAACAGCAACAAACAGTTAAATTGCTATTGAATATTAAATTGTATCTAAAATATCTAAATGCAATATCTGAAAGAACACGGTCAGAGAGCACTGAACTCTGACAGAACCGTATCATACAAGTTAATTTCAATGCAAATAATTTTCCTATGGCTCCATTTTTCATCCTACCTGGTGTTATCAAGTGATGGATGCTCGATGTCCGTGTGACTGGAGTGCTCCGACACTCCGGAGTTGGGCTCTCGCCCTTCCTATTGCTTTCTGAGGGGTCTGGCTGGCTGCCCTTGGAACTGGAGACAGGTTTAGTAGGGCACAGGGACAAGGACTGAGTTTGACTGCTGCTCTTTGGTGGGCCATTCTGTGAACTTGACAACACACCCAACTTCTGACTGCGCAACGTCAAGTTCTGAACCTGGGAATGAGCAAAACATGAAAAACTCAACCACAGAAAAACTTGGGGCAAACATCAGGCAAAAATAGCAAAATAAATAACATTATGCAATGCTTCTCATCCCATGTGATCAAAAGAAACTAAAAATCTGCATATCAAAGTATCTTTTAAGCCACAAAACTTAGAGGATAGGGATCTTTTATCACTGCAATGATCTTAATCACTTCAGTGATAAAGAAACTACAGAAAAGTCTTTTTTTCCTTATTGAACTTTTAAAAGAAATGGAAATTGTTAATTAAGTTGAATTAAAACTTGCATTTTTCTCTTTTATTGTGCCTTCAAAGTGAATGACTCAAGTGCAGTGGTCTGCGAGTCCAGACACCAAGACAAACCAGACCACAATCTGCTCTATGTTATCCATGTCTTAACAAAACTGAGACCTTTATTACTACAGTGATATTAATCTACCTTTTCATCATGACATCTCCAACGTCACATGAAACCAAAGGTTTGCCTTCTGAAATGTAAATCAGTCAGGGATTCTTCTCACTGAAGTCTGTTCTATCACAGCCACGTTCTGTACGTACTGATCTCAGCTCTCCAATCTTACCTGCTGAGCTAGAATTTCATTTTCAGGGATAATGACTACCGTGATAGTACTAATTCACATCATATTTTACATGAAAAGGAGGACTAATTATTATCACCATCCACAATTTTGATTACATAATCCCTTCCTCACTCAACAGTTACCACCTGTGTAATGAACACCTAGTTTATATTTTACTTCTCACTGCTCAGTGTGTCACCACAGGTTCTGAAGACATCAGTATCTGTTTCCTCATTGGCACACAGGAGGCACTTACAGCAATCCTCTCTCTGTGAGTACAACTCAACCTGGAGCAAAGCTTCACAGAGAAGGTGACTCATCTGAGGTGTCCATTGAGAGGGAAGAGGAGTTTCAGGGACACCCCAGCAGCAAACCTGCTCTGTGGTCTGGGGCAAGTGATTAGATTTTATAAGTAAGTAAAACTTTAGCACTATTGTTTCCTTACTTTTTACTTTTGGCTTACTCTGCTGGACATACTTTAAGTAAGTTTACACAAGGAAAGTGTAAAGTGAGTTTTACCTGAGTAGCTGCAGACTGACAGGAGGATGAGGAGGAGGATGAGACAACAGGAATGTCAGACTGGACAGCAGCCACAGTGGTCGCAGGAGTGAAAATAAGCTGTTAAGCAAGAAAAAAATCCATGGTAACAGACCACATGAAAATATGTGAAAGAAATGTATATCTTAAAGAGATGTATGACTTGCATGTATTGAAGCAAAGCTTCTAAGATTTACTTTTTTACTTTCAGATTAACTTACTCAAAGAACAGTTCACCATGGTCGCTTAAGTAAATAAAACTAAGAAATCACAGAATTTTAGCAGGTGGAATGGACCCTATAGATCATCTAGTCCCAACCCCCTGCCCTGGGCAGGGACACCTCCCACCAGAACAGGTTGCTCAAGGCTTCATCCAACCTGGCCTTGAACACTGCCACGGCTGGGGCAGATAATAATGGAAAACATAATATATACTTGTTGTACATACTGAGAAAAATCTTTGACACATATACATATCTATCATCTTTCACAGAAGGGTCTTACAAATTAATGGGAAAAAAAGACAAGAGAGCAGCCAAATAGCTACTCTGTTAAAGAGAGAGAACTTAGATCTTCCTATCAGTCAAACTGCTATTTAACAAGCAGAGTTGTGGAGATGACAGGGATGGACCTAAGCCAAGTTTAAGAACCTGACTCAAAACTTACCATTTGAGCTCGGAGATACATTTGAGCCTGGCTCGCACTCAGGGTGGGAGAGGAGCTCCCCAACAACATAGTCTGTTGGGTGATGCTGCTGCTGGTGGTGTTGGAGGTCTGAGAACGGCTTATTATCTGTGCAGGTGTAGGAGAGGTGGAGAGGTTAATCTAAGGAAACAAAAATATTGCTTCTGTCATGGAAATTCAGTCACCCTAGGCTCTAAAGCCAGAAAGCCTTTGACAAAAATGGCAGGGGCAGCTGAAATCTCTGAACTGTAAAGATAGCAAAAGTATATTGAGCCAATCACCACCAAACTGGATTCTGGCAAGCAACCACTTTGCAGTAGATAATAATAAGCACTTACAAGTATAAACAATGATATGATGAAGTTTGAAAAATATACCTCATAGAAATTCACATTTACTGAATACGTAGCATGAGCTCAGAGTATTTTAAGAAAAACACATGAATTTTAATACTTAAGCATCTTTAAATGTTTATATTATCTGACTGGACTGGAATGTTCTGTTATGCAACCTGACCAGGACATTTCTTTGTGCCACCATCTATGGGCTTTGATTCCTTATTTTACATATGTACAGTGAAAAGTGAAGACTAAAATTTTCTCCAGTTTCATATTAAATGCTCCTCAACAACTGCTCTTTAGCATCTTCCCAAACAAAAGCTGTTGTGGTTTTGCTTTATTTCTGTTTTCTAACCAGTCTAACAGAGTTAAGTGCCCAGCTCTTTTTCATCACTTCCTCAAAAGATTTCCTTGAAAAATCTCAGCCCAATTATTCTGTTAGTTTAACATCAGACATCTTTTAAAGACTTTCCCTCCTCAATTTAATGAACGAATGAATTTACTTCTAACAACTGTAAGCCAAGCCAAGCTATGAGAGCTTCAAAAACTACACAGCTAAACCACTGAAGCTATGCACTGGAGTCATGAACAGCTTCAGGGTGTGATTAACAAGCAGGATGTCTGCAGGACTAACAAATCCTACTCCAGACAACTGTACAGAAGAGACTATGCATGTCTGAAGATGCCACTTAGAGAAACACAGCATGAACTAAACACAGAGCGGCTCACAACAAACCTGAGCACATGCCTAGAACATGGGAAGTGAAAGTGCAATAAAAGATTAATGATAAAAGATGATAATCAGTAGAAGAATGAATGCTAGAAACATTTAAGCAGTTTCATAAATAAATGTGAGTGCTGACTTGGATTCTTTAGATTTGGTGCTCTTTAATCACTGATACACAGTTTTAGTTTTAACCTACGGTAGAGCCGTGAATAAGGAAACTACTGAGAGAAATCCAATAAGAAATCATGTGAGAGATGAAGGCTCAGGGAGTGAGTCCTGCAGCGGTCTGGGAAGACAGTGGTGCTTGTGGAGTGAACAGCTGCTCCTCAGAGCACCAAGAAGGGTCTGGGGAAGCCTCCAACACTGGGCAGCAACAATAGCACACAGCACCCAACACTACAGAGTCAACACACTTCTGTTTACTGTCTGCAACACTAATTTTAACTGTACAGATTTAAATACTAACATATTTTCTCTTTTCCCAGTAGGCATATGATAACCAAGGGGGTTGAGGATGGGTGGAGGGCTGTGTTCAGTTACGTACCGAGGTCTGCGACATGCTCGACTGCTGAGTGACACTCCCAGTGGGGGAAGTGCATTGCCTCCCACCTGACAGGCTTGCCTAAATAGCAAGAATATGTGTCAAATATTGAAATCAAAAAGTGCTTAAGTGATGTTCATATTATTGCATAAACCATCAGAAATATCCCTCCCTACCAGTACCTTTTGTCTGAGTTGACAGTAAAAATGCTTTACTCAGTGGAATTAGCTCTCAGCAAAGTGCACTCACTCTGCTCTAGGGAATGCTGTCTGCAAGGTGCTAAATTCCTTGGATTCCTACATGAGGTTCTTTCAGATCAAGACTTGAACAAAAGAAGCTGTCAGAGGTAAAGCCTATCAAACCACTAATGATGGAGCTAAGTGATCAGATCACTACCTGTGGTGCTCAGAGTTCAAAATATCATTAAAAACTGTCATTATTAAAACATGACTTTTATTATCATTAAAATACTCTAAAAATAAAACAGACTTTCCGAATTCTGCTAAGAATACCCTCATATTCTAGAATGCTAATTTATGTATGCACATCTAGTGTCTTCAGCCCTTCAGATGGATACAGGGACAGTGATTTAGTGTTCTGTATGAACAGACTGATACCAAAACTTCTCAGCCTTCCCCAATGTGATTGTCTCTGCTCTCCCTCAGTAATTCTATATGCACACACAGATCCAGCACAAAAAAAAAAAAAAAAAGAGACAAATCCATATATTGCCACAATCTAATGAAAAAGGTATAGAAGGAAAAGCCAGGAGCAAAAATCAGTCAGTCCAGTTCTGACAGCAAACCTATCTCTGAGGTGTTTAACTCCATTTTAGCATTTCCATGTGGAAAATCGTTAACCACCATCTCTCTCTGCAAGATCATATTCCCAATCCAAGGTCAACTGAGGTCAAAGGAAATCTTGCCACTGCTTGAGTTCAAAATGTGTCTCCTCCAGTGTTCACTGGTGTTAAAAGCTGTGTTTCAGAAATGCAATGTCATTTACCTCCTACATTTTCACACTGGGAGCTAAAACTGAAGCCTGCCATTACTTACAATGCAGCCAGATGTGTGGCAAAACACACCAAGGTACCAGATGTTCAGTATTTCACTAAGATACACTGCTATCTCCATCAACTCTTAGAGAAAATCATGGGATGAAGATTGAAGTAGCCTATTTTTAATATTTATTTTATTACTGTTTGATGATTTACATGATGCATTTTAATGCATGCAATAAAGCATGGAATGGTTGCCTACTGGAGCATCTATACCACTGGACAACATCCTCCAAAGAGTTTGGAGGAGGATACAATTTACAATAACAAAGTCATTAAAATAGAACAGTGAATTATGGTGAGGCATTAAGCTCAGGCACTTAAGCTGTTATAACGTTTGACAATGCTCTAGAAGTGTATCCTGCTCTAGACAAGACACTTTTTCAGCAATCTTCACTCTCACCTGTGGAACAGTTGCCAGACTCTGAAATTGGGTACTGCTTAAGTGCTGCTGCTGCAAAGCAGCAGTCTGCAGCATTAGATGCTGCTGTTGGGCTGCATACATCTGCTGGAGGTACTGAGCAGCTGAGCTAGGAGGACGATGCAAGGCCTGCTGTATAACCTGTGATGAATCAGTAGGTAATTAATTACAATTACAAAGCACACACCATGCTGACATGATGTTGAAGTTTACCTTTACAAGGAAATAAAACCAAATAAATTCTTTTCACACCAGTTAAGTCATACTGAACTTGCTCCATCACTGTTCTCGACCAAGTCACAGAATATTGTCAACATCCATATAATTCAGGTTCCCAGGGACAGCGTGACAACACAGCATCATTCACACACATCATCTCAGCCTCTCAGCTGCTTGTCAACACATCCTACACCATGTCCTGCTTTTTGAGAGATCAGGGTACTGTGTGACAGGCCCAATTAGCAAATCCAACAGAGTGGACTGTACAGAGTTCAAGGAGAGCTAATTTAAAGAGCAGCAAGAGGGGGTTGGATCCCACTACACCCACACAGATACCTCTGCATCCCTGCAGTCCACGTTGGTTAAACAGCTTTATTTGTTATGTTTTATGATAATAATCCACACCCTCAGCAAATGGTGAACAAACCAAACTTTCTAGTATAGCATTTCCCCTCTCCCTTATTTGGGAGACGAGCTGTTCTCCTCCTAACAGTTCCCTGCTCTGTTCTCAAGTGGTCTAATATCCTTCAGTAAACAACATCTCCTGAAAACCAGCAAGTCAGATGTGGGGACAGATGACAGCAATTAAGACTGGGAAGTTAATCCTGTACAGAGCATTCTGCAATCTGTACTTAGAGCTCTACATAGCACAGGGAAGAAGATCCCCCAGCCCAGTACCTGGACAGCATGTCTGTCGGAGCCGCTGTAGATGGAGATCTGTGGGAGAGGTGTCCGGGAAGTGGAGGTGGTGGTGACAGTCGTTGTGGATGCAGAACATGTTGTTGTGTTGGGTTCATTCTCCATAGCTGTGCAGCGTTTGTCCAGCCTGGCAGGATTGAGATAAAAGTGGTTCACAAGGAGAAGGACAGCACACACTGATTGTAAACACAAAAAATAGAGACAGAATAATGGACAATTTTCAAATGGTTAAGTTTCAGAGAATCACAGAATGGTTTGGGTTCCAAGGGACCTTAATGATCATCTCGTTCCACTCTCTGCCATGGGCAAGAACACCACCTACTAGTCCAAGTTGCTCCAACCTGGTCTTGAACACCACCATGGATGGGGCAGCCACAGTTTCTCTGGGCAACCTATACCAGTCCCTCAACACCCTCACAGGAAAGAATCCCTTGTTAATACCTAACCCAAATCTGTCATATTTGCTATTACTTATTAAGAGATGAGGTTAAATTCTTCTAAGATCCATCAAAAGTGGCAATAAAGTACCAATTTCAGAACACAAGCAGGATTTCCAGCCAGCTACACACGAGTACTGCCATGTCCCTCTCCACAGAGCTGAGCACTGGCACTGCTGGCTGATCCCTCTGGACACGGAGCAAAACCTGTTCTTGCAATAATAATCAGTGGCATGTTCTGTTTGGAAAGAGAGGGAAAGAATATAGGGGAAAATGCTTTTTACAGCAATACATCACACAATACAGCAAGAACCAAGGGAGAAACTACCTATTTAAGCACTTCAGATGATTCTTCCCCAGCCTCGTGAGGACTCCCTCCACTGCAGAGTGTCTCCCAAAATGTCATCCTTAAAACAGGAATGAACCACAAACCTCAGACAGGAGAGGTGTTTAGTTTCCTTTTCACTCTTTGTGCTGTGATTAACAGGAAATAACATAGTAGCTGTTTATTGCTTTTAAAAGGATGTTAAGAAAAAGGGAGGGGGGAGAAGATGTGTTTCCTCCTCACCATAAAGAAGGGCTCAGAGAGAGCTGCAATGTACTGGGGGGAAAAAGCAGCTTTGCCAAGTGCTTAACAAACCACCCATTGGATGCTGCATCCAAGGGGAACATAATTAGGAGTTTCAACTCAGACAGCTGGAAGCAGAACGTGATGCTGCCAGGCTGACACCTTCACCTCCCAAAACACAACTGTTCTGCTAGTAGAAAGCTCTACATGGTGCTGCAGCTCCTGAGCACCTGCAGGAACTAAACTCTAATAGATAAATGGTCACCTGAGGACGTCACACCAACCATCTGTGATGTCTTTTCCCATCAAAGAAAATCTGTGGCAATAAAGGATGCCTTAAAAGGCTGTTAGAACTGAAGAAAAAATATGGTTTGCTGTTAAAAATGCAGATCTGCTGTGCATTATTGATGCCATTTGTCTGCCTGCATCAGGGCACAAGTTAACACACACACGGGCTACCACTCTGACTGCAATAAAAACAGCATCACTCCTAAAAGCACATTAATTTCACATAATGAAAAGTACCTTAAAAAAAACCCCTCCCGTCTCCTCCAGAGGACATTAAAAGCACTCCAAAATACTGACACCTGCAACTTGCTCATGTAGTTTCTTGCAGAGTTATGCAACTAGATAAACGAGCCTAAAACAACATTGGATGTTTCATTTCCCTCGTTCTCAGCCACCTTTTAGAGGTGTTATAAGCAAAACGTGCCACATATCCTACTCACTATTCCATCACGAGTTCACCCCATGAGAGATGTTAATCCTTTAGGTGAAAGTGTCTCATCCTCACAAGTTGTTCCCACAATGTATTTACAATAAAAACAGGAAAGAACTCCCAAAGTTTTGCTCAGCATCTCCAATCCTCCTCCAACACCTCACTTGGAGCAGGTGTGAGATGCTAACTCACATCCCTTTCAGTGATGAAGACCTTGCAGTGATGTCTGTGAACAACTCCAAAGAATCTCCATAAAGCAAAGTAAGTTTGAGAAGATGCACTGAAATTACTTTAAACAACCACCACATGTTTGTGAGCCCAAAATACAAAGCACAACAGAAAACTATATGGGAAATAAGAATTTATTCAAGCAGCAACACCACAGAACTCCAAATAACACTGTGCATAAGGTGAATATTCAGAAGTTTTGTTCTTCTATGTCTTTTTGGTCAAAGCAGACACCTGAAGTAAAATGAGCACACCTGCTATTATACACCAACAATGTTAAATTACCGTCAGGGTGGATACGAATGTCACTGCTCATGCTTCAGGAAGTTTGAGTTTTGGTGAATGCCACGGTGACAACAAACACTGCTGACAACCCACAACCAGAACTGGCATCTGAAAACAGTTGAGGTCTGGGGTCAGCTTTTCTTTTTTTTTTTTTCCCACACACATTTTATTCTTATCCTTCCCATTCACCACCTTCTCCTTACAACTCCACGGCTAGAAAACCACAAACCCGAAAATATCCTCCGACTCTAACCCCTAGAGGCATTTTTACGTGTCAGAAATAAATAACACTGTCAGTACAACGGGATAAATACCACGGATATGCCCTGTGGGAACAC
>NW_008660230.1:0-3237 GCF_000695815.1 Acanthisitta chloris
ATAGAATGCTTCCAATCTTTTTTTTTTGTGAATTTTTTTATGATAAGAAAATCTATTTGTATCTATCCTAACCCGGTTGGGGATATATTAAGCTATTTTTGTACATAAGAGAGAGAGAGAGATTTATAGAGGTTTTGTACAAATGGTTTAAAATGTGTATATCTTGATACTTTTTTTAATATGTAATGCTTATTACCTCTTCATGTTTAGACTTGTAGTTGACGTTACCTTACAACTGCCATTTTTGTATGTGGTTTTGTAAAGGCCTTGGATTTTCTCCAGATGTACTTTAGCACCAATGTGTCTTACTTTATAGAAACTTTGTTAATGTATTAATAATGTTATTAAACAATGTTCAAAGTGAACAAAGTTTATGAAGCTATTGTCCAAACGCAAAACGGTAGCCATTCGTTTTTATATGCTGCCTTTTGGAGGAAAAAAAAAAAAAAAAAAAAAAGAAAAGAAAAAGAAAGAAAAAAAGAAAAACCACACAAATAAACCCCCCCAACCCTACACCACTGCCTTTTCTTACTGTTTTATTACAAACTTACAAAGGTCCTGTATAACCCTGTTTTATACAAACTAGTTTTGTAATAAAACTTTTTTTTAATTAAAATTATCAGCTGCCTACCGCATGCAATTTTTTTTCTTTCTGCCATTGACAACGATGAATGTAAGGACAGAATGTTAAATGATGTCGTGCCAGAGCTAAGTTGCCTATGAAGTGTTTGTATCTGATGGATGTAACATATATATCTTTATCTATCGCTATATAAATATGCAAAGATCTAGCGGTATCACCATTGTTTTCTTGCCCTTCTGTGTTGCAAATGTGTACCCAAATCAAAAGGCGAGGGGATGATTAATGATTGCATTGTCCTTCCTGAAATCACTGCACATTAAAGAATTCCCCTCAAAGCCCGAGTCCTAAAAAAAGAGGGCGCTCCATCCCGCGTTTCGGCGGTGTGACCCTGTCCTCCTCCGCCAGTCTGACCCACCGGGGCAGAAAAACACTGCGGATGGTACAGCCACAGCCACCCAAAACACGGCCCACTGTGCTGCCTCTGCGAAGATAGTGGCTGAGTAAATAAACCTTCGGGGGGAAGCGAAAGGCGAAGGGAGATAAAATGAAATAAATAAATAAAGTAGTAGAAATGGGTGGCAGCTTAGCGATATTGGTCTTTCTAAGCTTGTTATTCTACCCAAATAGCGTGATCTGCCTGTAAAAGTACCCAATTACCAAGACTCAAAAAGTAATTGGACTCTTCCCCCCTATTCCCGGCTTTTTTTTTTTCCCCTTATTTTTTTTTTTTTTTTGGCTAGCCTGCTTGTTGTCAGTTAGCAAGGACGTGACCAGAATTCGCCTTCTTTTCGCCTGGCTACTGCATCACTTGCAAATTCAGTTTGCGTGCACCAAGCCAAGCGGAAAGCAAAGCGCAAAACGCGTCTTACAAAAAAAAAAAAAAAAAAAAAAGAAAAAAAAAAAAAACCAACAAAGACCGGGGAGAGCCAGTGTGTCGTACGGAGTTAAAAAAAATCTAGCCCTCTCCGCTACAAATGTGCCGTCGAGTTGCGAGGGATGCGCTATTTTTAAAAAGAAAGGAGGGAAAAACTTTGGTGGAGGACCCCGGAATTTTCCCTCTCTGCGTATGTATGTGCAACTATATATATATTCACAGACGCGTATGTACACATAGGACCGGGGAGAGCCAGTGTGTCGTACGGAGTTAAAAAAAATCTAGCCCTCTCCGCTACAAATGTGCCGTCGAGTTGCGAGGGATGCGCTATTTTTAAAAAGAAAGGAGGGAAAAACTTTGGTGGAGGACCCCGGAATTTTCCCTCTCTGCGTATGTATGTGCAACTATATATATATTCACAGACGCGTATGTACACATAGATATTTATACGTGCGCGTATCAATGTATAGTCCTTCCTGCATTGCTTTAAAACTATACACACATTTCCCCCTTCGCCTCCCTCCCCCCACGCCCTGAAATGATCAATACGTGATTTAATCGGGGGGGGCAGAGAAGGGGGAGGACGGGACGAGGGGGGACGGGACACGCTGGGGTCACGAAATCCCTCATTACTTTAGCACAAGCACTCATTGTTTTAACGCTCGTGGAACTAATGTTTAGTTATGAAAATAATAACCGTTATATGCCGCCATCCGCTCTCCCTTTACAGCATCTCCCTTTTTATTTACCCACTTTTGCAAGTGTACAGATAAGGTATGCAAAGAAAGTGTAGCGAGTAATTTATAGCTATGAATATAACATTAGGATAATGTTTCATTCTGTTACAAAGGCGAAATTTCTCTTCCTTGTGTAGACAGGTGTTCTTTTTTGCTCACTTCTGAATAGTAAATATCCAGACTCATTAAACTAAAGGCAAAGTTACGCTGTTGTTCCCTACAATGTATAAGACAGGCTCAGAAATTCACCACCTCCTCCCTCCCTTTTCCCCTCAGCCCCCTCCAAAAAGAAAGAAAGAAAGAAAGAAAACACACACACACAATTTTACTGAAGATAGGGAAAGGGCAAAGCAGGATTGGGGTAAATCTCATTACATCTGCTCTAATCGCTTAGCAACACAAAGCCTTTTCTTGTATTAGCGCGGAGAGCCTTTCAGCGCTGCCTGACAGACAGTATTCAGTTAGCATTAGTAAACTCCATAAATCAGGGACTTCTCTGGGCGCAGTGTAAGTTTTAGAACTACTCAGGGTTTGGGGAGTGAGGGGGTGTGCGGAAAGAGAAGCGTAGGGCTGTATGTGCAGATGAGGGTCGCTGGGCCACGGATTTATTAATGTATCCACCTATGTATTTATTTATTGTCATACTGGAAAAGTGTCCCGTTAACAAATGCCTCTCTCGGAGTGTGCCCCACACCGTCCGCCCCCAAATCAAGACCCTCGGGCAGCGATGGGGTTGCACAGCGAGACCTCCACCGAGGTCTCTTTGGGCCGCGGAGGTGGGCAGCGCTGCCCACCCCCACCCCTACCCCTCCCCCGCGGAGCCGGGGGAAGCCGGAGGAGCCTCCCCGCTGCCTGGGGTTTCCCCTCACTCCCCGTCCCTGCTCCGCTCCTGCTGCCCCCTCCCCACAGGCCCCTTCTCTGCCCAAACTTTTTTGCACACGCGGGAACAGCGCCGGCCCCGCGGAGACTCCGCACAGGTAAGATCGGAGGGGAAAGAACTACCGATGCCCCCAGAAAAGGGTGCGGGCCCCCCGGAGGGCATC
>NW_008660231.1:0-11144 GCF_000695815.1 Acanthisitta chloris
CGCTCTCCCGGTTTCCGTGGCTCTGATTTCTAGACCTAACCAGCTTTCGTTTCAGAGGGGGTTTGCAGCTTCCTCAGAGCCTCCCTAAGAGCTGCTGGCAGAGGAGCTCAGCCCCGTGTCTCACACTGGATGTGCACACAGGTTTCTTTTGTCTGATGGTAATTGTTTGGCTTCCAGTGAAGGCTGTGCTAAAAGGAGACCTGTGTCTTGATGCTTGGACAAACCCTGAAGTTGATCTCGGTGCCCGCACAGGTTAACCGCTGTCCTTTTCCTGGGAACGGGGTTGTTACCTGCCTGTTGTTTGGGGGGTGCCCCAGCACTGCCCCCAAAGCTGTGCTGGCCTCACCTGCTGTGTCAGGCTCCGAGGTCGTGGTTGGTTGCTCACAGTAGTGGTTTGGTTGTTTGCTCTCCCACTACAAGTGCTGCAGCAGTCCGTGGATGCTCGGTTAGCCTGTGGACTCTCCAGCTGGTAGTTTTCAGCTTTTTCATACCAAAAATCAGAAGGGAGGAGGGTGGTTCCTGCAGTGGGGAGTGGCTGTGTCTCCAGCCTGGCAGAGGTCCTCGGGGTCAGGAGTGCACGGGGCTGTCCGGCAGCGTTCTCTCCTTTGTTTGCAGTGGTGGAGGATCTCAGACACTGTTGGCAGAACCCAGTGGGTCTGCATTACCTCCTCGATGCCTTTCTGTGTTCGTTGAACTCTGCTGGAAATGTAATGAAAATGTGATACCGCTCCCTGATTCCAGCAGTTCCTGCTCACGGTGTGTCGGAAGAAGATTCGTTAATGCTGATAAGAGAAATTATTTTCCTCCCTGACATTGAGTCTTCTTGATGTGTGTCTTCCCATCCTCTGCCTGTGAGTTCAGTGTGCTTTTCCCACACAGAGCAGCCGAGGCATCACCTCCCTCCCTCGTCAGGGGCATGCGGGCAGCGTGGAACAGCACCAGCCTTCGCCCTTCACTAGTTAAAGAGACTTTGTAGCTGCAAAAAAATTAGGTCAAATTAACATAATCTCTAGAATTACACAGCATAGTGCTGGAACCCTTTCTAAAGCCTCCAGAGAGAGCTGATACCTGAATTCCCATCCTCACCCAAACGCTGCAGTGTTCTTCGTGTGACAGAGGAGCAGTGGGAGCCAGCAGGGTGTTCCCTGAGCCTCAGGCAATCCAGGCATCTGGGGCCAGCCCGATGGAATCTGACCCTTAGGATCAGGTGGGCTCGAGATCTATTTTACTTTGTCTTTCTCCCTCTACCTCTAGTATAATCCTGGCCTAGTTCATGTCCCCTGGAACCACAGAGGAGTTCTGAAAAGCACTTGTCTTGCTTTAGTTTGATACAAGTGGTGAGAGAGGCTGCGCTGAAGCAGTTTCTAGCCGGTGCCCCTAGAACATTCTGCCCTTGGAAGTTGTCCTTTTGATTTATTGGCGCAGGGAGGTTCTGGGGGAGCTCTTGGAAAGCTGACCTGATGCTTTCGCCGGCGAAGGACAAGCTGAGCAGTGGTGAAGTTTCTGAACACCACGACCTTTAGAGCTTTCCCTCTATCACTTCAGTGTAGGTGCTTGAGAAGATTTCCTGCGTGACAGCTTGATCTTTTCCGTGTATCCTCCAACGGCATTGATATTCCGGCTGTCCTTTGGCGTTCCAGCCGTTATCGCTGCCGAGCCCTTTTTTATCAGCTCAAATTGTCCTTGTGGCTTTCTTCATTAAGATGTACAATACGATACAGCAGAGCAAACGGCATCATTTGAATTACCCTGGAGTCGTTCCTTGGAATGCTGGGCTTGGACAGCTGTTGTTTCCTGGAGATAGTCCTTAATCAAGTCCTCATCCCGGGGCATAGTGTGGAGCGATGCCTTTCCCAGGCTCTGCGTGGCACGTGCACCTCCCTGGACCCACAGCCTCACTCGTAGGGGCAGGTTTGCATTTCCCACACTTTCTCCGCAGGTGATCGTGCAGGTGTCTGGGCAGCAGTGTCAGTGGAGCCCTGGGGGGTGACTCGTGCAGGCTGCTGGTTTCCAGCCCTGCAGCGGCTGCTTCTGGATCTGCACAGCCCTCACCCTCTGTCCCTTGCAGCAGCAGCAAGCTGGAGGCTCCTGACCTCCCTGAACTGCCAGTTTGGAGCAGGTTTAAACCCCACTGACCCCTTGGAGCAGCAGAGTTATGTGTGCGTGTTTCAGGGGGATGTAACATTGCAGGCACTGGTTTTCACTTGAGAATTCCAGAGACGCTTCAACCTCCCCAGTGAATACGACTGGAAAACACTGAGCCCATGCTGTGGAAACACTGTGTTCCTGCCTCAGTCTGAGGATTGTACGAGCAGGAACGAGCTCTGTTTGGCTTGGAGGTACGCAGGAGCCAGCGAGCTCCGAAGCAGGAGCTGGGAATCGATGCTGAGTTGGAATATCGGCTCTTGAGCAAGGCACGTGGTGGTGGAACTCTCCTGCTGCCCACAGGGCCAGGCACTGCCTCCTGAGAAACACCCCTCATGTCATCCCACCTGCCTTAGAAATACTGCATGGAAATCTGAAATCTGGGAGCAGAAATAGTGGAGCAGGTTTTCAGAGCATTTTGTGTGCCAGAAAACTTCCTCAAACTGAGGAAAATGATGGGGTTTCCTCTGTATGAGAGTGTGTGTTCCTGGTTACAGCTGGTGGTGTGTGAAAAGCTGCACTTGCAGGGAGTTTATTCTAACAGTATTCCCTGTGGCTGGTGGGCAGAAGAATGCAGTCCCATTGCTTAGGTTTCCTTGCAGTGGGTTTGTGGGAGGTGAAGAGGCAGCACGGGGATGACTAAGGCAGGATCACAGCAGGATCTGCTTCTGCCTGAGAGTGCTGAGGTGATGACATGGAACTCAGTTTGCTCCCCAGTCAGATCAGAGGTGGATGATGGTGATCAGCTCCAGCCCAGTGGTCTGCACTCTTCCATAGCCTCCTCTCCCACTTTTCTGGGGATCTGGAGGTGCCTGTGCTGCAAACAGCCAGGAAGGTTGTGGGCAGCCACCAGCACTCCTGGGCTGCTGTCAGTTTGTGGCGTGTCCAGGTACTTGATGGCACCGTGCAGGGACACAGCCCAGGGATTTGTTCCCACAAATTATTTATTATTTAACTTTCACTTTCTGTCAAAGCTTCTGCTTGTCCCTGGTAAAATGTCAAGTTAATTTAAAGATGAGTCTGCACTCTTGTGACATTTTCATCCAGGATGTGCCGCATTAAAGGGGCAAAAGGCAGAGCTGTCAGGCCTGGGACAGGGAGTAAAATGGAAGGAAACTCAGTCCATGTGCAGCCAGAGGACAGCAGACAGGACTGTCACACCTGGTCCTACCTGTGGTGACACAGCATGAACAGTGCCAAAACCAGCACCTTGCTGGGCAGAAACGTGGGGCCTATGCAAGGTTGGGATTGAAATCAAACCAAAATCCTCCCAAATCTGTATGGAGTACAGCAGAAGCACAGCCAGAGCCACAGTGCTAATTCTGGGCTATTTTTCTTCTGGTCACACGCGGTGTCCATACAGATTGAGATGGGTTTTGTGAAACATCTGGTCTGCAGATCAAGCTGTCTCTGGGGTGCATTGCAGCGCGCTCGGCGCCGAGCCGGAGGGCTGTGTGGAGCAGGTCGTGGGGCATTAGGATGCAAAGGATGTGTCCACCCGTCCTTCGGAGGGGTGTGTGGCCAGGGAGAGGATGGTCGTGCTGCTCTGAGGGTTGAGCCCTGTTGTCCCTTGCCCTGGCCACTCTGGCCGTGGTGTGGGATGTGATGTCTCTGCCTGTGTCCCGCAGAAGTTTGGTCCATGAGAACCCTGGGATGGGTTTTGTAGTGCTTTTCACCAGCCCCAGGGACCTGAAGCAAAGCAGGACTCCTGTTTGCAGCACTGGTCCCTCAGGCTGCTGCAGAGCCAGCAGTGTGCAGGAGTTCTCACTCACCCCGGTCAGTACATGTGAAGTAGTCTGGAAAATCGGGAAGAATAAGACCTCCGCGAGTCAGGGATCAGATTGGCTTTTGGTTTCAGTTCAGAAAGCAATTTAAAAAGCAATATATTGAGTGGATATCTATACTTGCTAAAGCCTTTTTAAATTTGAAAGGCAGCAGCGTGTTTTGCCATTATTTTCTGCCGTGCCGCTGTAATTCTCTGTGTTGCTCAGCCCCAGCACCGTGTGCCCCACGAGGCTGCGGCACTGCGGCTCCGGCAGTCGGCTGGGGGAGCTTCCCTGGGCTGCTGGGGCTTTAATATTCCTCCATCGTGCTCATTCTGTTTGAGGCTGTGCACTAATTACGGCCGAGTGTAAAGGGCCTGGTCTGTCACACTCTGCAAACAGTCTGAAGTTGGAGAGAATCCATTTGAGATGAGGAGGAGGCTCAGCGGTGGAGATGGTAACTCGGGGAGATGTTGCCCAGATGCCTCTACAGAGTGATTTACAGATATGTGTGTGTACATCTGTGTGTGCTTGTGGAGCTGCTTAACGAGGTGCTGAGTGCCTAGAGCTTGGGTGTCATCTGAGTTGTCGTTGCTGGCAGATATCACCATCAATATTGCAGGACAATGTGCGTTGGTGTCTTCATTCCTCGTGGCCAGTGTCAGACAGAAATCCCCATAAAGTGAAATTTGCAGCTTCGTGGAGGCTGATGGTGCCTCCCCTGTGTACGTTCTGTGGCCATAAGCCAGGCCTCTGGTGAGCTTGTGTACACAGAGATTTTGGAAGGCCACGGCATTGTGCTGCTTCTCCCCAAACAGCACATTTTGTTCTGACTGACATCAGGAAGAGAAGCCTTGATCTTAAGATGGAAAGTCCCAGGTTGAGTTGAGTCTCTTTGGTTGTGTGCTTTCTGTGTCCTCTTGCCTTTGCCCCACCTGGTAAACCAGGCTGTTCTTCATCACCAGCTTTCCATCGTAAGTGACAGGAGCCTCAGATGATTGCATGGCTGCTCTGCACACTCTGGACAGGAGCCTCAGGTGATTGCATGGCTGCTCTGCACACTCTGGCTCGGGACCAGACAGTGCTTCTTGGTGATGGCAAAGCTTTTCCTTGGCTTCGTTCAAGATGAGTTAAGTCAGGAACGTATCAAAGCCTTCTTATTGGTCAGCATTGTGAGGAAAAGAGATGATTTTTGTTGCAGGACGTGGGGCAGGAGGCTGATCTCAGGTGCTCTGTGCCTGCTCTGGCATGTAAGTGTGGCCACTGAAAGCCAAGCAGAAGCTGATGGCACGTACCTGGGAAAGTCAGCCAGTCCAGCTTAGAGCTGTGGGTTGTCGAGCAGCAGCACTGCAGGGCTGGGATGTTCCTTCCCGGGCAAGGAGGGACACTTGGGTTTGCAGCATTGCCCTGGTTTGGTACCAGAGCACCAGTGACTGGTTTTCTCTCCTTTGCCATGCGACCACTGTAGCAGGTGCCCGTCGGGGCTGCCTCCTCCTTGACACAAGGTTATTCCCCCGTGGAGCACTGGTGTGTGTACAGTCCTTCTTCTCAAAGAAGCCTCTGGGACTGGACAGGGCTCCCCGAAAGCTCACTCTGAACTTTAACCGGTCTGTGTTTCCTATTGCAACCATCCAAACCATTTGCTAATCATAACTTTGTCATTCCAGCTGCAGCCAACATGTTGTTTGACTTGGATATTTGTTCGCACTTACAACCGCTTGAGAACTTTATTTTGTGTAACCTGTCGGTCTCTGTCCCCGGACGGGGAAGCGAGATGCACTGTCCAGTTTGCACTGTTTCTTGACTAATATCTCTTCCAGCACATCAATCCAAGTTTGCTTCCAGCAGAATCTCTGTTGAGTGTAAAAGCTGACGTAACTTTTTTTATTTCAGGAAGACAGTAAATTGAGTCTATTTAGAGATGCCAAGATGCTATCTCAGGAATTTATGCTCAGTTTTACAACCCCTTCTAAACAATTACTTTCCCCCCACCTCCACCACCATTTTCCCCTCCACCATTTGCTTGGTTAAAACAAGGCATCGTTTGGGGATTTCTGCCCAAAACCAAAGCAAAGCCCCACTCTTGGTCTCCTCGTGGCTTTGGAGGGTTCCCTTGCCAGCCCCTAGAGCTCATGCAGAGAACAAGGGCTGACCTCTTTGAGGGTGCCTTAGATTTGGTTGCCAAGATGAGCACAGTCCGTGCTGGCAGTGGAAACAGGCTAATGGTGGCTTGATAACCTGTTGTGCAAATCTTGGTGCAGTTTGTTAAACTTTGCAGGGTTTATTTGTTTTGCTTCCGTAACTAAAGCATGTAGACCTTGTATCTGTAAGTATTGTGTATTCCTTGTATGATTCTTGTCTTTGCTGCTGCTTCAGAAATTCAGCCCTGGGCTGTCCTCAGCTAAATTGCCAAGGAATGGGTCCTCCTTTTTCCACTGCTGCCTCTGCCCGCGCAGGGGACCCGTCCCGGGTTCTCTGCCCGCATGTCACCGAGGGGAAACGCCGCTGTGAATTGTCTGTGTTGCTACAAAACCCGAGCTCCAGGCTGCAGCACAGCAGTGTGCGGCAGAGCGCTCCTCTGCACTCAGTTTTACTCACTCAAACATTGCCTGCCCCAGGTCGGGCTGGGCAGTGCCGAACCCAGACTGCCCCTTGGCTCTGGGGGGCTCAGCAGCACACGGTGAGGAGCCAGCAGTACCCCCTGTCCCCAGACAGACACCTCTGGGTGGAGAGCAACTGGGCTCCAGCGACCGAATAGACCAGGGAATGTGGGGAATGTGGCTTAGACCTACTGTGGGGGGGAAAAAACTGTAAGGAAAAGTCTCCAGGTTTCTTTCAGCCCTTAAAACTGCCTGTTGCAAACACCTGGAAAAGGTGAAGCATCTCTACATTGGCAAGGCAGCAACCCCCAGGAAATTCCCAGCGGGATGTAGTCCCTATGGAGTAGCATCAGCTCCAGACTAAGCACCAAAAAGTTTCTAGGGTATTTTAATTACCGGTAGCTGTTAACCAGGGCCTGCTGCAGCTGGTAATGTCTGTCTGCAATTACCGGTTCTAGAACACAATTTTTACACTGAAGAATTGGTTTGTGGTGCAGGTGTTGGCTGGGAAGCAGGAGGAGAGGCAGGAGCAGCCCCTTCCCCAGCCACGGTTAGTCTGGTGAGGGCAATGTTTGAGTGTGTAACAGTGATGTGCTGAGCCTCAGCTCCTCATCCTGGTCTGGAGCTTCTGTTTTGTCCCCACCAACTAAAGCGTTGGTGTCGGTGTTCTCCCCTGTCTCCTGTTCCCCTGACTTTGCAACCACCAGTAACTGTTCTGGCAAGGTCCTGGAAAAAGAGAAAAATTTACTGTTTTCCTCAGGCTCATAGCTTTTGAACTGGAGGCATGTCTTCTAAACAGTGCAACTCACTTCAAATGCTTTTTGCCTTTCATTTGATTATTGCTTGTCACGCAATGTTCTTTGAAAGCTTGCTCATATATTATCTGTTCCATTTTTTCCATTTTCCCTTTTTTTGCATGCTGTTCCTCCTGTTTCTTCCCTTCCTCCAATCCTCTGTTCCCGTGTGTAGACACAACGGCGACGACAGAACCGGCAGTTCACGGTTGGTATCACATTCCTGTTTATCTTATTTCTCAGCACTGCTGAGTGGCAAGACAAGCCTGGGAAGGGGAAGCCAAAGGGGAACCGTAGTCTTCAAGGGAAAACCGCGTTTCAGGTGGACTCATCTCATAAATACAACGTGGCTTTTAAGGCTGGAAAGTCTGTCTGCTCTTGTCATTTCTGCTGTGAGCTTTGCAGCCAGGCGTCCCGCTGGCAGGCAAGCCCCAAGGTCTGAGCAGTGCTGAGTGATTCTGCGCCCATCAGAATCACTTTCCGCTGAACACCGATCAATTTCTGAACACTGGAATTCAAATTTAATTTTTTCTAAGCTTTTGAGCACTTTTCTTGTGTTTTGAGCGAGTTTTTAAGGCAGAGCAGCCGGTGGGTGTGCAGGTGTGGGGCAGCACTGGTGTTCTGGGACGCTCCGCAGAGGAGCGCGCGCCTCGAGGTCGGCAGTGAAGTTTGCGTTATTACAGTGCAGAAGGAGATTGGGAAAACAAATAGCAACACTTCCCTCTCAGCATAGCAGTCTAGCAAAGTAACCCTTCTCGTCTGCTCGAGGCAGTCTAGCTAACAGCTTGACAGCTCCCGAGCTTCCTGCCTTCCCCAGCGAGCCTACGTACGCGCGGCAGGCTGGGAGCTGAGCATCCCGTTTTTTGGCACGAGCTTGCTTTTCAGCTCAAGAACCAAAACCTCTGACAATTTTTAATTGCAGCTCATCTATGTTGGACTTTGCTATTTTAGTTTCCTTTAAGTCTGGTAAATTGGCTGTTTTTTACTGACAGGAATCCGTAGCACAGAGCATCCTGTTCTCCCTTCCGTTCGCCTCGAGGTGTTGCTTGGTGAGGACAGAGGCAGGACTGAGTGAGGTGGTGGTTCAGTAGCAATGCCCTGTATCAAGTGGAGGGACTCGCACATCTTGTCCCAAGTAACTTAGCTACTTGGATGCGTTTTCCCACTTGGCGTGAAGGCCAGAAGGCTTCGGGCACACCTCTGTTTCCCCTACATGCTCACTGTGTGTTAAATACAAGAGCCAGCACTGGGAATTTTGCGGCTGGATGTTGATCCCTAAATTTGGGAAAGATCAGGCAGCCCTGATGCTGGCATGACTCCTGATGTCCATTCTAGGTGTCTGTTAGTCTCTGTGGTGGTGTGGAGGGCAGAGCCCTCGCCTGTTTTTTTAAAGCAATTCCCTATAGCTTTCCTCCTCTTCCCTTGTCCTGGGGAAGCCATAAAAAGCCTGGTTTTGACCCGAGGATGATCCCTGAACTTCCTCCTCTGCGGGATGGTCGCTGCCAAGGAGTGTTCAGCTGAAATGACAACCCACCCTGGCCGAACGAGCTGCCACAGACTTTCCTGCCTTAAAAGCAGCCAGTTTGTCCTGAACTCCCCTGTGTTTGCCCTCGTGGGGTGCTTTTCCCATGAAGACTCTGGGTTTCTTTCCAAGCTTGTGTTGCTGGAGTGTGTATGGAGTATACCAGGTGTTTCTGTATGTTGGCCATTTGTTCTTACCAATGTCCAATGGGAGTGAGCATGTCTGTGAATGACTAGAACTGCATGGGCATGAATACAGCCAAATGGATTTTCTCCAAAAACGATTTTAAATGAATTGGGGGAAGAAAAAAAAAAGACCAAACCAAAAACCAACCCACAAAAGAGATTGCTAGCAAAGAAAATGGAATGTAAGGCCAGTGTGGAGCCAGCACAATGCTTCAATCGGGGAAGGGGTTTTGAGCCATTCAAAGTTTTGGAGTGTATCCTAGAGGACTGGGGGGAAGGAGTCCTGTATGTGTGTGCATGTCCCAGGGTAGCCAAGGCCCTGCCATTTCCTCACGGAATGGAGTTGACGGCAGCGATGCATGAGTGACTTAACGCACGAACGTTGTTAACTCTTTTGTTGAAAAATGAGAGCTTAACTGTGAATTTTCTGATGCACTTTCTCCTTTCTCTGCACTGTTCATTGCCAGAGCTCCAATAACAGCATGGTCATGGCCGGCAGGAAGGCTTGTGCTTCCGCTGCACCCCACGAAGCCGGGGCCTCCCCGCTTCAGCCCTCCTCCCCGCGGCGTGCCCCGGGCTCAGGGCGCCGCGGCGCTGCAATCCCAGGCCCCACTGGTTGGGCTGGAACACGGGCAGAGCCAGGAGAGTAACGATCCCAAGTGCCTGCCACTGCTCTTTATCTGCCATGCCCTTTCGATTCTCCTCCCCTGCCCCTCTCTCCACCCAGACCTATGTGCCAGTTTTAAGCGTCCTGGCCACGAGTGCCCCTTGGTGGGGCAGAGAGCTTGGCCAGCATGAAGTGCTGCCCTTTGTGGGGAACCTCAGGTGAGACACCCAGCTCACATTTTGCCCCTACGTGAGTAGGACATGACCTTGGACATGCCAATCTTTTGCTACAGCAAAAGCCATGACGTACTTTCTTGACTTTTTCTCCTATTTTGCCCCTGCCCTGTTGTAAGCAGAGAGCTTTAAGAGCTCAGTGATTGCCCAGCATGCAGGTGCTGCTGGCACAGGGCACTGCGCTCGCAGCCCTGTCCATCCGGAGAGGGGCTCAGGGCTGCTCCCCCGGCCAGGTAGAATTTCTGCTCATCCTCAAGGAAAGGTAGGGTGAAAAATCCTCCTCTGAAGCTGGCAAAGCAGGAAGCCTGGAGTGAAAGTTAAAATAAGGAAAACACCCCAGTCGTGAAGGAAGAGTGACGAGAAAATACCTTGCCCATAATGCAGCAGGTAAATTATTTTACAGGCTGGAAATTCTTCCCCGAAGGCCCATGTGGTTTTTTGATGGCAGCTTTAGCAGGGTTTGGTACAAGAGCAGGTAACAGTACTGTGTTATGCTCTTGCTGCTTTTTCAGTCCCTGAGAATGAGTTTCCCTTGGCCGTGCCAGGCTCCAGCTGCTCGCACACCTCGCCCAGGTGCCGCGGGAAAACACTCAGTGCCTTCTGCGCTGCCGTTATCAAGCAGCTCTGCCTGTCCGACCGCCTCCTTCCCTCTTGGAAATGCCCTACTTAAAAGTGCAGCTAATAGTAAATACGTTCCTCAATCTCTGTTACCGATGCCGTCCTTGGGGCGGTTGAATAAAACATCAGAGCAGAGTCTGCGCTCTGCGGGTCTGTGCGCGCCGCCGAGCGCCGCATGAAACGGAATCCCTAATTGCTTATTTAGAGCCCGAGACAGGAGCGAAATTGGCTTTTCCTTAAAAACTGGGGGTAGCATGGGAGCCCACAGAAACCTAAACGCAGCCAGGGAGGCGTCGTGAGGGCACCGGTCTGGGTGCAGGGTGGGCTCACCGTGTCGGCTGCACCCGCCGAGGGTTTGCCACTGCCAGGGAATGGAGCTGAGCAGAGAGGCCCTTTCATCTGTCTGGCAGGAGTGATGGCAGACTTCAGCCCCTCAGAAGTGAAAGGAAGGGGCTTTAGGAGCCCATAGGAAAGTTTAATGAGAAAAATCCAGAAGTAATTTGCCACCTACTTAAGTGCCTCACCACAGGTTTTAGCACCGCTCGGTGGCATTTGTGGGTGTCCCAGTGCAGGGAGAATTGGAGTTGTGGAACAGCTGCAAATTTTATTTTGAAAAGGATTTGAAATGCAGCATTGCCCTTTTTCATTCGTGAGAAAATGGAGTTCTAAAGGGAAAG
>NW_008660231.1:11156-14181 GCF_000695815.1 Acanthisitta chloris
TGAGAGAGAGGAGTCGAAGGGCTGCTCTGCCTAGCACAGCTCTCCGTGGCTGAGGCTTCTGAGAGTCAACTGTCACATCTGTAGGTTATTTATAGGAGAAGGACTCCCGAAATCCTGGAAAGGGCTTCCTGAAACCCAGGAGGGCACACAAACAAATTTCCTGCTATTAACCCTAACAGCTTCCCACTCCAGGAGGTAACTCCAATGTAGCTTGCAGGTGACTCGGTGTATTTAAAAAGCAGTCCCTGAAAATGAGTTTTTTCAAGGAGCAATATGCACACGTGTGTTGCTGCTCTGCAGTGGAGCCTGTGCACGCCGAGCACACTGCGCTCACCCCCGTGCTGTCTGACACAGCCAGCGCTGGTAGCAGCCCACGAGCTGATCATCCCAGTGCCCAGGGGTGGGGGAATCTCTTCATGGGAATTCTTTTTTCTCTGCTTGTGTATTTGCTTTGGCAGCCAGCAGCAAAGTGAGTCCTGGAAGGTCCAGCCCCCAGGGCAGCACTGCACCCCCTCACCTGGTCAGTGCCCCGAGACTGGTGCCAAGACATCTGCCCCAGGAGCTGCTGTGCCCTGCAGACCCTGGCACTCCTCACGCCCCCAAACCACACTAACCCCCTCACGGGCAGCACTGGCTGCCGCCCCCCATGTCCACCACTGCTTCATCAGCCCTGAGAGCAGATGCTTTCCCCATAAATCCATCACGTTTGGGCAGGTGAAAAACAACAATTTTGTCTGACAGTGTGTCAGAGGACACAGCCCAAGCCTGCACACAGGGCCCTGCAGCCGTTCCCTCACTGCTGCACGGCTGAGCTTGTCACCACGGCCGAAACCGATTGGATTGGGAGCACAATTGGAAGTTTCCCATTGCTCTGTGTACGCAGGACCGAAATCGGCCTGGGCTAAATTGGGAAATTGCCCCCAGAGTGGCTGAAGGACAGAGCTTGGGGGTCTCTGCATGCTGTTATGAGTGAGTGGTCTCGATGCCATGTTTCGTGTGCCAACAGTGTAGAGCGAGGAGCGTTTCTGTCTGCAACAAAGGCCACGATTGCACTCGTGTCACACGATGGCTCTGCCTGCACCGGCAGACGGTGGCAAGTGACTGACGCATTCTCTTTTTCCCCCCAAGAAATTCATCCTCAGTTCTTAAGTGTGTTGTTTTTTGTCGCTTGAGAATCGCAGAGAAAAACAAGTTTGTTTTTACTTGTAAGGCTTTACTCAGTTGCCCAATTCGGCCGAGGAGCTGGACTATGGGGATCTCTCAGGTAAGGGCTAGTCTGTAGGTAACCTGCTGCTCTCCCTCGCTAGACACTGGTTCCACTCTGATTTCTGCATCTTGGCCATGTCGCATTGTGCAGTTGCTGTGGCACAGCCATTCCCCCGCGCTCTCGCAGCTTGGATGTGCGCTCCTTTCTGTTGGGGTTTTCCTCCTTTTTTTTTTTGGTTTTGGCACCCATTTCTCTGTGGCACCCTCAGACACAGGGCGGGAGGCCAAGCAGTGCAGTTCCCTCCCGGTGTCATTTTTTGAATGTGGATTTGGAGACCAGTGGAGTTGAATCTTTGTTTGTAAAACACTCAACTCTGCTGTGTTGTGTGAAACCTCCCTTAAAACAGGCAGCCAGCACTGACTCAGTTCCTCGGGGATTCCTCATCCAACGAGCATCAGATTGGGTATAAAAAGGAGGTGGTTGTTTATAGCAAGGCAAAACCAAGTAAATGGTTCAGCCCTCTTTTTTTATCCACGCTGGACTGGAAGGGGCGTAAACATCCTCGTGGCTGGTCCTTTCCAGTCAGCACGGATCAGGTTAAAGCATAACAGCATCTTCAGCAGATGCAGTTGGTATGTTCAGAACAGGCCTGTACCAGGGGTATGAACCCAAAATCTCTGTTCTTCACGTTTTCCTATAGATACCCACGCCATTTTTTCCCCCACACGCAGAGCATCCCTGCAGACTCCTTGTACCTCCCAGTCTGAGGTTGCACGTGGCCAAGGCAGGGTGCAGAGTCCTGCCTATGAGGCAGGGCAGCCCCATGTCCCCCCAGGAAGAGCCCTGCCCGGGGAGATGGTGGCACATTGCTGTTCCCCTCGGGGCTTCCAGCATGGAGCCAAAAATAACCCCCAAAAAATCCCCCCCAAATCCTCGTCTCATTCTGTCAAGCACTTTCCTTTTCGTCCAATCAAACTGGGAGTGTCCTGTCCAAAAGCCACTACAGGTGTGCTTGGGCCAAGAGGTCAGAGGCGATGGATTTGTTCCGGGTGTGTTCTAACACTGAGCAATGCTAACGATCGTTACTGCAGGCCCAGGCCAGATCCCGTAGGTAAGACACACCAGGGCTCTGTGCACATCACTGAGGGGATGGGGAATAATTGCTTTGCTCTGCTTACCTTTATTGCTTTTTAAAATGGTATTTTTTAAGGAAAAATGCACCTTTTGGTGAATGAAGGGAGAACAGGAAACAATTCAACAAAGGAATTGCCCAAAATAGGTGTCTGCTCCCCAACCTGCCCTTCCTGTGAGTGCTGAGGCTGCGGAGCAGGTTGCACCTGGTGCAGAGGGCTCACACCTGTCCGGAGCACACGGCTCAGTGTTGCCCTTGTTGAGTCTGGAACGGAGGCCAAGATTTCCCTTAGCTGTACAGAACACAATGCAGTGTCCTTTGCACACTGCCAAACACCCATTTTGGAGCATCTGGTTTGGCTACTGATGGAATTTATTATTTTTTTTTGCTAAGAATTTCAACATTTTGCTTGTTGCTCTCTCAGTTCCTCCTGCATGCCCAAAAGGTGCTGACAGCTGGGCAGGTGTGGTGGAGGCACTAGAGAGAGAGCCCCAAAGAGAACAGCTCTCCATCCCATAGCCCCTGCTCAGTGTGGGGGAGCTGAAACCAGGCCCCGTTGTGGCCCGGGGTCCGTTGGGGCTCAGCTGGGTGGTGCAGGTGAGTGCAGAGCTGAGCTCTCGGCCGGGGCAGGCGCTGGGAGCCCCGGGCACAGCCCTGGGGGTGCAGGACGTGCCCACCCTCGGGGC
>NW_008660232.1:0-243 GCF_000695815.1 Acanthisitta chloris
TTGATGGTATCAGGAAGCCTAAATTGAAAACAAAAAAATAAATCAGAAATTAAAATTTATAATAATATTCCTCCTAAAAATAATCAAAGAATCTCCAAACTCACATATTCCACAGATCCAGGAATCCTTCGCCCCCCAAAATTGGCCCCAGATCTTCTGCCATTTTTTTGGGGGGTCAGGGGGGACCCCCAAGGGGGTCACTCGTTGGGGGGTGCCCAAAATTCTATGGGAAAAACACAGCAA
>NW_008660233.1:0-40601 GCF_000695815.1 Acanthisitta chloris
CACTTTCCAGTTGTTCACTGACATATAAGTCTACTCCTGCTCCCTATCTCCCCAGCCTGTCTTTCCTGTAAAGCCTAAACCCTTGTATTCCAACGCTCCAGTCATAGGAGCTATCCCACCACGTCTCTGTGATACCCACAATGTCATATCTACACAGGCACACGCACATCTCTAGTTCCTCTTGTTTGTTGTCCATACCATGTGCATTCATGTAGAGATGTTTGAGAAGGCCCCTGTATGAACCCAACACGCTGGCTGGAGGCTCAGCAGTTGCATTGCTCTGTCCTGGGCATCCATTATAGGTGGTGGTGTTCAACCAGCAGGATCAAGATGAATAGGTGTCTCCCTCCCCACTGAATCTAATTTAAAGCTGTCTCTACAAGTTTTGCAAGCCCCTGAGCAAAGATACTTTTTCCCCTTTTTTGTCCAGTGACCCTCATCAGTCCTGGTCAGACTAAGATTGCCTGTGTATGTCCCAAGGTCAGAGTACGCAAAGCCTTGACTCTGGCACCATTGTTTCAGCCAACTGTTGACCTTCCTAGTTCTTCTGGCCATCTCACTGCCCTCACTCTGGACCTCACAGATGGATGTAAAAATGACTTGGGCACCAGAGTTCTTGACCATCTCTCCCAGGCTTCTGTAATCTTTCCTAATGTTTTTTAGGCTTCTGTAGGCTATGTCAGTGGTTCCCACATGGAATACTAATAGTGGGTAGTAATCATCAGGTTTGACAATGCTCGGCAGTGTCTCCATAACATCCCTGATTTGCCCTCCCGAGAGACAACATACTTCCCTTGAGAGCTGGTCATGCTGACAGATGAGTGCTTCTGTGCCTGTGAAATACTTGTTTTCTGTGGATAAAGAAAAGACAATCTGGATTTCAATGGATGTTCTATGCATAGGGGGGAAAAAAACCCCATATATGCAAGGGTTAAATAAGTCATTATTACCATGTACACTGTAAGGAACATATATAGGAAGAAGTGTCAGGTAGTACATGTTCTGCCAGAAAAATTTAAGTGAATTGCAGAGTCAGTTACAAATTATTTGATGCCACTGACAGCAGGAAAGTCTGACCTGTGGGATACAATGCACCCTTTAAGATGCACCCAAAGATCTAAGTAATAACAAATCCTGTTGCTGCAACAACAGTCTACTCTTCTGGGCCATGCAGCTTCATACAAAATAATCTGGTAATATAAAAAGTCAATATGTGATTTCTTTCACACTAATATGCATTTATCTCAATCATAAAGCCAACAACCAGGCTAGTTAGGTATATATGATTCTTCCTCTGTGCAGAGGGAAATGCAGAAATCTTCTTGATGCTCCTTCCTAACTGACTTTTCTGGGATTTCCTCTGTCTACATGACTTTCTTGTGCATAAATAATTTCCCTGAATTCACCTTTAGAAGGTATGTACAGGACAGGAATGTGGCAACAGATATGGTTATCAGTATCTTCTGCATATACATCTGCTTGCCAAAGTTTAGATGGTGCTTTGGTCATCTGTAGACTTGGCTATGGATTTCTCTTCCTGAAGTAGGAAGTCCATGTCCTAATGTGACATTTGATAAACGTGTTGCACCTAATTTAGGAAAAACAGAGGATCTGTTTCAGATGGTAATAGACATGAGTTGTTTCTTTTGTGTCAGTGACTGACATAAAATGCTGCTACCATTGTAGTCTTACCTGTCGAAATTGCTTTCCATGGTCTGGGATGAGGCATTACTTGTATCATATTGTACATTACATAGTTTTGATCCTGACAAATGGAGTATAATGGTGTTGCAAGCCTACTGATAATAAATCCAACACATTCTGCAGTTTATAATCAAGTTTCAGAATGACTTGGCCAACTTTAGAATGAATTCTGATATTTGTCATGTCAAAAGGGGCCTCATCACACCTAGACTGATCTTAATACTTTAGTTAAATAGAACATCAGGGAGCAGAAAGTGTGTTCTGACCTGAATTGTTCTAGCTCTGGCCATGCAGGGGACTGCTCCTTTGCCAGCTATGCTACAGGATTGTAGACTCGGGCAGAGGGGGTGAAACTGGAGAAAAATCCAAATGCTGCATTCTAAAACATTGCTCCTGCCAGTTTTATTCCAGGCTGGGCACCTCTCACAAGGACTTCAGCAGCTAGTGTGTCAAAGACAGGGCTTCAGGATCCACATTAACAGTGTGCCTTGCCCAAGGTAATCAAGCTGTTCAGTGGTTGACTGAAGATGCTACAGTTTTGAGAGCATGTTTGGTTTCTGTTGACTCAGGGATTTTTATGTCACATCCCATCCCCTTGCAGGATCAAAACCTTGTGCAGTGTTCAGCACTCTGGGGTCCCAGCTCCCACTGGGCCCTCAGAAGCTTTGGTGGATATTAGTAATTGATGCCATTTTAATGATATTTTTCCCCACATGTCAATTATCCCCCTCCTTCATTGACTGCTGTAGGCACATCCTCAATTTCTCCACCTCCAGCTTTCATATGACAGGTCTCTAACACTGCAGAAGATTCCTTCTAGCTGTAAGCAAGGATGAAAGTGGGCTAAATGTGCTTTTCTGTGCAGCCAGAGGTTTTTAGGGAGCATTTTCCAAAGGAAGTGTGTATGTTTTTAAGGATCTGGAGCATACTTCAGTTTCAAGACAGTAATTCTGGACTTAATGCTCAGGTTGTGGGTGCTATCCAGGACCTGCTGAAATCTTTTGGCAATTGACTGATCGACTCTGAGAGGTTGGGATTTAACCCTGGAGCCATTTGTGATGATTTCAGCAACTGTGTTACTGGGAGAGAGGAGTAAATGTGATATGGGGAGCCTATTGCAATTCCTTTGGCTGGCAACAAAGGGGAAAGGATGGATTTGGTTTCTACAGACCTCTGGCAAAGTACTGCTCTGGGCTGTTGCCCAGAAACTGACTATTTTTGAATAAGCCCTCCTTTTGGAGCAGACATTCATGATAATATGAGACCCAGTCTGTTTCTCTCACACTGCCTTCCTTATCCCACGCACACGGCATGTTGATGTCAAGTCCAGTAGCTCCACTGAGGTGTAGGCAGGAGGGAGCTGCATGAAGGGAGCTCTCACCAAATGACTGTTAAACCTGTGGTGTGAGGCTGCTCTCCTGTGTTCACTGCACCATTGGTAAGATGCTTAAACTATCTGGTCCCCACTGCTGTCATTGCCAGGCACTTTTATTCAGTACCTACACCCGTGAGTAGTTTTCTAGTTGTCTGTATAGTGAAGTGTGTGTTCCATAGTCCCAGGGACCCACAGATGATCCTTGATCCATCTGGAAGACCAGAGTCTTGCTGCCTGTTCCTTGTCCTGATGTTTCTGTGCCTTCAGAGTATAAGCCTTGAAACTGTGCAGTAGCACAACTTGGAACATTCATGAACAGCTGGCTGTTTCACACATTTTTCAGACTATAATTTGCTCATTTTTATGGTGTGCCTTCAAGACCTTTCAGACGCCACTGGTTTCTCCTCATCCACTCCCTTCCCCTCTGCCAGTGGTACCACCCTTCTTGGTTGCCACTGCCCTGCAGCTTTCAGGAGCAGGATGTCCTTGCTCACTAAGCCTCGCACCACCTTCTGCCATTTTTTAAGCAGCTTTCCCTAGGAAAGCTCTGTTGACTTTCCCTAGGAAAGCTTTCCCTAGGAAAGCTCTGTCGACTTCTTGGCTGCTCTTCCCTCCCCCGCACTTCATCTCTGTGTACTGGAGAGTCCTCTACATGCAGAGTAGCTTCTACAGGCTGGGTCCAAATTGTGTCAGTGAATGCACTGAGGCAATTTTCCCATGTAATAAATGAGCCTCACGTGATACTTAAATCAGATTAGAATAGTGCCCAAGGTGTGTTTTTAATAAACAGGAGAAGAAAATCCTATCCCACCCTACCACCTTCCCCTCCGGTTATAGAGTATTTCTTTTAAGTTTGTCTTTCAAGACAGATTAAAAGTGGTCTTTTGGGCTGTTAATTTCCTTTCATCAAGTAGCAAGAAAACTACTCCAGTCCTTTCAATCCTGGTGAAATTCAGCGTATATCTAGTTGCAAATAAAGAATTTTTGGTTGGGATTTTTGTTGTTGCTGTTGTTTTGGGGGGGGTTTGGCTTTTTTTGTGTGTGGTTTTTTGTTTGGTTGGGTTTTGTGGGGTTTTTTTTTTGTTTTGGGTTTGTTGGCTTTTTGAAAAAAAATTGAGTCTGACTGACATTCAACAGTTAAATTCAGCCACAATTCAAAACAAGGAGATTCTTATTTAATTTTTTGGTTTAACGCTGCTGTGGGAATGGTACACTATTTGCTGTTAGTATCAGCTCCCTGGTATCCCTGGAAGTGTAAAACACATGTGTGGTAGAGTAAAAATGGCAATAAGTGTCTAAAAGACCTCCAGCTGAGAACTTTTATCAGATATCTCCGTTCTGTTTTATTTTCTTTCTTCTGAGTTAAAAACTCATCTGTTGTGAACTGGTGTAATTCTATCTGGCTCATGGCAAGGATTAAAGGAAATATTCTCTTTTTTTTCTTACCTATGCAGAGGAGGAGTTTCAAAGCCTCAGTCACACTTGGCATCCCTATGTCTCAGATCTGCCTGAGGGACTTGGAAGGGAAGGCAGAGAGTGGACCCCAGAGAGAGTGGGACAGAAGTAACTCACTGGCTGGGCTGGCAGTAGGGCAACAGGAGGACTGAGTCACAGCTCTGCATCTTCTGCCTCCCAGCCAAAAGCACCTCCCTCCCCATCTCTTTAACATTAATACATGGGCTTTTCTGGTTCCTCAGTTAGGACAGTGGAATAGCAGTCCAGCACAGATGGAAAGTGATGTGCAGTACTTAGGCATTTCTTGCTTGCCATATTTTCTATATTTTTTTTAATGAAGTGCTTCTAGTTTCAAGGAGCAGCTGACATAACAGAGGATGACTTTGCTGAGAGGAAGCCATTACTACAGTAGCAAAGACCATGCCTGCTACAGCCTCAGATTAAAGACGTTTGGTTTTGTGAGCTGGGCCTTGGAGGGCTGCTTGGAGGGGTGATACGGGTGGACTGGAGGAAGCTGGGATGCCATAGGAAGCACCACAAAGCTAGCTTGAGGATTTGGGCAGCAGGCAGCATGCCCTTCACCTGACTGGTCTAGCCCTACAAGGTAGGACATGGCTAGAACCCTCTCCAAGGAAGTTTAGCTGGTGCCAACATATCCAGGTACACAGGTCATGCATACCAGCTTCCAAGGACAGCCCAGCTGACTTCTGGAAAGAGCAGGAAGTGACAAAGGGGAAATCTGATAAGCCATCCTGTCTCCTTCCTTCTTCTGCTCTCAGTACTTGTCTTGGAAAAGGTGCTACAGAGTTGTTGAAAACTTTGTTTCTCCTTTATTTGTGTGTGTAGCTCAAAAAATATGTGGTTTGTGGATTTTTGATGGTCAGGAAAGGAGGATTTGGAAGAAAATACAAGCTTAAAAGTGACTTTTTCTATTGTGAAGTGCTGATAATGACTGGGGACACCCCATGAAGATGCTCTATGGTGATGCTGACACCT
This sequence comes from Acanthisitta chloris, assembly GCF_000695815.1. Taxonomy (NCBI): domain Eukaryota; kingdom Metazoa; phylum Chordata; class Aves; order Passeriformes; family Acanthisittidae; genus Acanthisitta; species Acanthisitta chloris. The sequence goes on from NW_008660233.1 coordinate 5,531, forward strand.
CTGTGCCCACATGTCACCACACAGCAGAGAACCTCCACAGCACCTCCCCATCCCTGCCCCAGGCTACTTGCTCACTCACTGCCCCAGCCCTGGCTGAAAGTGTCTGTCTTTATCCCTGCACCCCCAGCACTCAGATGGGCCCAGGCAGACCTGCCTCCTCTGTTAAGCTGGGGCAAGAAGGCAGAGCCGTTGGAGTCCCTTTTATGTTGTCATGAAGTAAGGTTTAGATGGGATACATGAAGTAGTACAATGCAAGCAAGGAAAACACTCTTAATGAATGCAGGGAAAAGCCCACGCAAGATGGAAAGGCAGAAGGGAAGGGAGAAGGGATGAGTTTGGGACAGGCACTCGAGCTAAGGATTTCTGGGCTATTTTTATGCTTTAATTCCTACACTTAAAAGTGACTCAGTTGTTCTTCCTCATATGATATAATGGATCCCACGAGAAATTTTCTAGGTTAAAAAAACCTTGTGCTTGCATAACATCACTATTTCAATACGTGCTCCTTCCCTGTGAGCATCCCAGGGAGCAGAGAGGTTAAATGCCGTAATTGCCAAAGGTCTTGCCTTGATCCAGGAGTCCAAAGAAAACAGACTTTCTTGTGTAAAACCCTTCTGAGCACAGCTCAAGATGATATAGAAAAGCAAAGGCTGACTGTGTTTTACAATGCTAAAAGCAAGGGTTTGCTCGCATAGGGAACAGAGGGAGTGCTTCGACATAAGTTAGACACTCTTACACTGGAGGAAGGGCTCATCCATGGAAGACTTTGAGGATTTAATAGACTGGAGAGTACAGCCACTTGTGGGACCAAGTTGGATTCCATGTGGACTCTCAGGAGCACAATATCCTATGCTATGGTACTGGATGCCATGAGAAGCCTTGCCTTGAGCTCCCTGTCCTGACCACCAAGCATATATTTTTCTACTGAAATACCACCAAATAGGGACTACCTGTCTGCATGCAGTAGTGACAGTGATCTACTTCTTTCTTCTGTGGATGAAGACAAGGTCTGTCCCTGCAGTAAATTATATGGGAATTACAAAGTAACTGCAGGCCTAAGCAAGAATGTTTTGTTCCAGAGAAAAAAAGAAAAGGAAAAAAAAGAAAACCAAAAAGCACTAAAAGCAATAGTCAGGGCTGGCAAAATTGCAGTGTGGGAAGAATGTGAGACAGAATTCAAAGAGCTTTTTGGTTCATTAGCAGGCAAACATGCTGTGACAGCTCATTGTGAAACAAATTCTTTTCTCCATATGAAAATGCAGGTGTTTACTTAAAACAAAGGCTGAGGCTGAAACTACTTTCTGTGGCTGGCTGCCTGGGTGTATGTGGCATCCTCAGTAATCACTGCTCTACCTATTCAAGAGCAGAGAAATCTAATGCCCTAGAAATAATTAATTAAATAAATAAATGATCACTGTGTTTGTGTAGTATGTGGAGCAATGGGGACCTGAGGCTTATAAGAACTAGTGCAGCATTAGTAATAACAGGAGGATGAGTCCCTCACTGTGAGCAAACCTGATTTGTTTTAAATTAGGACTTTTATGGGAGTTAGGTGGATAATATTTTATTTTAATCCATAATTTTCAGATCGTAGGATTTCCCCACTCAAACAGTGCATCTTTTCTTTGGTTTTCTCTGCAAACAGTTGATATATTTCCAGTATTCTGTTACTCCCAAAATGATATGCATTATTTCTAGGCATTGTTTTACCTGAACTCTATCATAGAAGGTACCCAGCCATTGATTCATAACCTGGGGCCATGAAATGTGCAACCCAGGCTCTAGTTATTGTATAAAGAAACACAAAGATCAGCTTCTGTGGCATTGTAGAAACTCAATGAAAATGCTTAAGGTAGAATAGATACCAAAGTTTGTTTTGCTTGTCGAAGCCTAAAATTATACTGATTGGTTGGTTTAAAAACAGCTCAAGCACAAAATTAATTGTAATCTGTAGTTTTTTGAAACTGAAAGTGTTTCTGGGGATTATCTTGATTTTATAGTGTTGAGAAGAGAAAATGTTTAGATGGGAATTTATTTATATTTACTCGAATAGCATTAATATATTTTCTTCTATTTTTTTCCATTTCTATTGATCTTACAGGTATGCATTTTAAATGTTACTATTTTGTAATGGTTTGTCTGTCAAATCTCTTTGAAATTCTCTTTGGCCATTGTTGTGGTTTAACCCCAGGCAGCAGCCAAGAACCACATAGCCGCTCACACACTCACCCACCAACAGGATGGGGGAGAGAATCAGAAGGATAAAAGCTAGGAAAACTCATGGGTTGAGATAAAGACAGTTTAATAAAGTAAGCAAAAGCTGCACACATAAGCAAAGCAAAACAAGGAATTAATTCACTGCTTCCCATGGGCAGGAGATGTTCAGCCATCTCCAGGAGAACAGGGACCATCACATGTAATGGTTACTTGGGAAGACAAACACCATCACTCCAGATGTTCCCCCTTCCTCCTTCTTCCTCCCACCTTATATACTGAGCATGATGTCATATGGTATGGAATATCCCTTTGGTCAGTTTGGGTCACCTGTCCCAGCTGTGTCTCCTCCCAGTTTCCCATGCATCCCCAACTTCCTTGCCAGTGTGGCAGTACGGAAAGCAGCAAAGGCCTTGACTCTGTGTAAGCTCTGCTCAGCAACAACAAAAACATCTCTGCATTATCAACTCTGTGTTCTGCACAAAACCCAAACATAGCCCCATACTAGTCTCTGTGAAGGAAGTTAACTCCACTTCAGCCCAAACCAGCACAGCCATAAAAATTAATTCTGGAGCATTCATTCTGTAAAATGTTTTCATCTTTTTGCCCTGCTTCAAAATGGGAAAAAGAGTCAAAATACCACTATTTTCTGGAAAGAAGAAGTGTGCCATTTTTGAGTTTTCATGTCCCAGGCCTGTTATGCAAAGCCCTCAGTCAGGCATATTTGGAAGTTCAACTCAGGTTATTGAAGATTTATGAATGTGTTTAATAACTTTTTTACAGAAACATAAATAGAAATGAATAGCCTCACGCTGTGTCAAAAATGCTACCATGGCCCCTTTTCAAGCCCATATATTATTATTGTAAGTATAATTCAGAAAATTATTGCAACTGTCCATTTATTATTTCCTTTGTACCAAGAGCAGCCCCATAAAGAATGGTGGTTTCTCAAATGTTATTCAGTGCTACAAATGTATGCATACATGCATGTGCATATATATATAAATAAATATGTACGTATTTGTGAATACATTTAACATGCAAATTCAAAAGAAATTTTCTTGAACAGGCTTCCAATAGTTATAACAAACACATTCATAACAGGGCCAGATAATTATATAAACAAGATTAAACTGTCGCAATTTTGCAGAAACAGGGAATTCATCTCTGACCCAGTGTCCTTTTATTGTAGACATAAGATTCACTGAGTGACTGAATATATTTACAATCAGATGAAAATTAATAGTATGACATTACATACATGATGCAAATTGGTAGGTTTAGCCCTTTGAAAAGTTCCAACATAGGTTCACTAATAATTCAAGATCACATTTCAGCATTAAAAAGAGTGGAGACCTGCCATATGGAAAAGTGTGACAAGCTGGTTTAATTGATGAGATTTCTCAGTGCAACTATTATCTCAGAATAAAAAAAAAAAAGCATGATAATCCCCAGAAGTTTTTTTAAAATCATGTGGAAATGCGGCAAAGCTTCAATTTTGATTTATAAGAAGTTGTTAATCTGTGAACAGGAAAAGTAAATGTTATGACCTAATTAGATGTCGTCCATTTTGTGGAAGTCATTCAGCAAGAAAATGCATTTGTTATTACTTTGATAGGAAAGAAGTGTATCCTGTTTACAAATGTGTCTACTGAATTAGGTATTTTCTCATTGCTTGGGATTACTGCATTAATTTATAGGGATCCAAACTTGAAGCTGACAATAGGGTTTTCCCATATTTCCTTGAAGATGGCCAAGCCACAGGAGATAACCCATAAAACATTGTCTCTGAGAGAAATATTAAAGGCACTGGGAGAAATTTATATGATAGCTACAATGAAAATTTTCAGTCCTACTGAGTCCTGACAGTGGACCATGGACCATAGCCTGTGGAGTAAGATCTCCTGATAGAAGGCCTTCTGAATTTGTCTGATGATATATCTAAATAACCAAAACAAGGCAATAGCTTAAATACATCTCTGTAATACAGCTCCAGATACATGCAGAGCTATGTAAAACACTGAAAATGATTTTAAACCTTTGTTGCAAGAATGACATTGCTTCAATTTGGAGCCGTGAAGTAGAAATAATGGCTCCATCAAAATGAATGCCTCTACCAGTTAATGTGGAACACAATTTAGAGAATCTTTATTGTCATGCTCTACTTAATTAAAAAAAAAAAAAAGAAATTGAAGCTATTCTTCTGGCCAGCCCTGTTGAGCCAGTAAGTAAGAGCATGTGCAATCCCCAGAAAAGCACTTGCACATATTGAAGATAATAGGACTTCTCAAAAGTTCAAACTTATGTTAAAGATACAAATGTGCATTCAAGTGTATTACTGAGTTCAGGACATGGTAATGAAAGAAACAGAACGTCAGGATAACAAAATAAAAAGAATTAAAATCTTGTGCATAACTTGAGAGGTCATGTCAGGTGGCCTAAATTTCCTGACAAATCCCTCAGCCTGTTATTTCTGTCTATTGCCTCTTGGCCTCCATGATCAAATATTAAGACTATTGCTGGCCACCTCCTGCAGACATGTAGCACAAGATGGGCCAGGCTACTTGTGCTAGAGTTTAGACAAGTTCCCCCCATTCTTTTCCTTCTTCACACTCTCTTTTGACTCCTTTAAGTTTTCTTGTTCATTATTTAGAATTTTGTTTCAAGAAAGACACAAGATTTTGGATTGAAACATGAGGATTTGTTGTCTCTTTCTTACATTGCTTATTTTTGTGATGCAGCACTGAAATGTGAGACTTTGAGTGCTGACCGCAGTAAATAAGTCAAAGCTTCTCAGTGGTGACAGTCCAAAGTTACTCCTACATGATACTAATTGGCCCAAAAAGTTATCTTTATGCTTATACCATTGACTGATTTGATCAGGCATAGTCTCCTCTGCCTTGAATGAGTACCAGCTGATAGTCCAGCCTGGTGTGCTGAGAAAACTTCTTCCAGTTCTAGAAGAAACCAAGACACTTAATACTGAGAGTGCCACACACCATGCAGAAGCTTGCAGGATTGTTTGGATTCTGATGAAAATCCAGCTTTTATTTAATTTTCTACAACCAAGATAGAAGCTCTTCTGGCTACACATGTTTCACAAACATTAATCTCTCAGGGTGGTTGCAAGCAGGTTTTAGAACCTCCTTTCCTAAATCAGAGTTGTTGAATGCTTGAGCCTTGGAGCCAGGAGCACTCAGGTGTTAGCAGCTCCAGCAGCAGGATGGTAGCCCTTAGGCCTGTTTTCTCTGGACTGGGGATGTAGCTGCAAAGCAGATACATGTGTGAGCTGCTTTGAGGCCAAAGGATTCCAGAGTCTGAAGAACACTGGTCTCAAGCAAACTTTTCAAGGACCCATGTGTGGCCCAAAGTTTTTGATTTGGTAAAAATTTAAATGTAAACAAAGTGTTTGTTTAAAAGCAGTGTGGGGGTTTTTTCAAGGAAACTGTTTCCTTGTAAGATTTTCAACCTGTGCCACCAAAAAGCCTGTTTATGCCTGGATTTATTATGAATTCTTGGAACACGCATCAAAAGTATTCACAGATGGAGCTACCATTTACTTGGAGGAGAATCTGTGCTGTATAACTGATTATATAACTAAATGTAATTACTTCTCCCAAAGTATACACAACAAAATCTCAGCATTTTTTGCCTATCAGTAGATCTTGGTTATTAGCGTTTATATATTAATTTTCATTCATGCCAAGAGTGATGTGACCAGGTCAGACATTTTCAGACCTACCCCTATTTGAGGAATATATAATAGCACAATTGCAAATCTCTGCTCTGCATAGTGAAAATCAGGCAACAGAAGCATGGGAAAATTTACTTTGTTCTCTAATGTTTCTCTGCATGAATCCAAGTGTATGTGGATTCTTTTATGTCTTTTCAGCTGGGGGGATCTATGAGAAACAGTATGCAGTAGCAGTAAATTCAAGACTGGAAAACGTTTCTGTCTCTCTTCCCACCCCTCTCACACCACCCCTCCTCCCCATGACAGAGGAAGGTTAGATGTAGGATACAGATTCTTTGCAGCTCTACTTTGAAAAATATATTAGTAATGATAACTCCATCTTTGTCAACAGATCTACCCCCTGACCTATTATGTTTATGCTTGGATTGCTCTGATAATAAATATGTATTGCTCTTTTGCAGACTTGTCTGTTGAGGAAGTGACAAGAGGTCTGGGCTACAAAAATGTGACCCTTCTGGTGATTGTGCATCACCTGTGGAAGGAACAATGTTCTGGAACAGAGCCACATCATTTTCCCAAGCTTCTGCTTGGAGCAACAAGACCAGGTCTGTCCAGTGCTCTTCCTTCTGTGTGCTAAGCACTTGGAGATATTGCCATGTTCAGAGTGTTAACTGTGTCACAGCAGAGCCAGCTCATCCTATTGCAGTAAGGATTGGGCTTTTTGGACCACACAGAAGTGACTTGGCTTATTTAATTAAGGAATATTTTATGATTCAGCTTCCTAATCTGGTCTGAGCCAGCACTGTTGAAGGCCAGCTTTGGAAATGAAGAAGGTGGCTGGCTGCATATTATTTCATTGGCCTGAGAGAAACATCTGACTGAATGGTGAGAGTTTAGCTTCTTTAAATGGCAACCTTTGAATTAGTCTTTGCAAACTTAGCCCAAAATTTGTTTGAAGGTAACTGGTATGTCATGCAAAGCGAGTATGCTGGAATGCAATAATGCAGGCTGAAGCTGGGTAGGCATGTTCATATTTGGGAGGCTGCAAAAACCAGACAGAGAACAGAGAGAATTCATTATAAAGCTGGTGAGCAAGGAGAGAAGAATATGAGCTGTAATGAGCTGTTGCTCATACAGCCACTCAGAACTTTCACTGATATTCATTATTCTGTCCTGTGACTCAGAGAGCAGGAAGTTGCCATCTTTGATAGAGGCAATGACACCAAGTAAATGTGAATTTCTGGTTGCTTGCAGGTTATTTATCAAATTCCCCTTGTCTTTCCATTCTTAAATACACCAGACTTCTAGATTTTCACTTTCATACCCTATGTACAAGTGCAAAACAATGTCTAACATAAATATATAGTTCTTCTGAAGCATAGTAGGATTAAGGTTGAAGAGCAACAATGTATTTTTCTAGCAAAAGCAAGTGTTAAAGACTAAACTCCAATCCTAATCCAGGCTTCATGCTGTACCAGGGATGTTCAGACCACCCAAATTTAGCCTCTCAACTTGGCTGGTTAAACCAGTCAGCTAGGCTCTCCAGGTTCTCTCTGGAGTCAATGAAAAAAACAAAGGGGGAGAAAGAGATTCACTTCCATGGGCAATTTCTGTGTCAGGCTCCTGTTCTGAATTGCCTCTAGGAGAACTTCTCTATTAAGGGAGTTTAAAGAGGCAAGCCAGGTAACTTAACCAGCTAGGCCGGGTGCCTAAATTCAGTGCTCTGGAAATCCTCCTTGTGCTGTGGAAAACAGTGTCATGTAGCTTTACATCTGCATGCTGTATCCCATGAAGCCACAAAAAGAGTCCATTTTCCCTGCTTTCCTCTAGGTTTTGTGTGTGTGTGCTCCTCTTTCCAGAATTCTTTGTCCCTCTTTCCTTGCACCTCAAGAGACCCACAAGTCATCTGCTTATGAGCCTGGAGGTATCATTTGCATACAGTTTATGTTCTGTCTAGCAGTAGAGGATTTTGGCTTTTATTCTGTTCCTTGTCTTTATGTCTTTCTACAGAATTATATTGTGGTATCCCATAATAAAAATACTTATAGCTATAATTGTCATGGAGCTGTTTGGAAATCTCCCCATCAGGCAGGAGTCTACTGGAAAGATGGTGAGTTAGTAGAACTGAAATTCTCTGTTGAAACAAGTCAAGTTTTTTGTGTTTTTAAAGGAAACCAGCGCAGCAACTAGTTGCCTGGCTCATTGACAGGTCAGCCAGCAGGCAGGCAGGTCCTGAAAGACTTCATCTGTTTTGCCAGAACCACCAGGACGCCAGCTTGTCACTGTGACACTGAACATAAAGAGTTAGCAACTCCTCAGGATTTATCACAAAGTGAAAAATCTCTTTTTGATCAGTTCTGAGGTACTTAAAGCTGGTGTTTTGATTGGGGATTTTTTTTCTCTTCCCACTCCTCCTCCTCCTTCCTATTCTAGAGAAAACCAGTTCATTTGAGGATCTGTTGTTATGTTTTGTTTTGTTTCCCCTCCTCCTTGTTCTAGTGCCTCAATTATTTCCGATCTGCATGTTTATTGTTTGGAAGCAAACTTGCTTTTCTGCTCTTTCAGCTGATACTTCCTTCCCGAAGGTCCATCTTTCTGGCACTTGGAGAATGTGATTTCAGTCCCAGCCCTGCCAACAGATGAGCTGCAGGCAGCTGCTGCTAACTCTGCTGCTTCAAGTTTTGCATTGCATACTCAGACACAAGAAGGAAGGAAGGAATCAAGCATAGATGTTGGATATCTTTTCATACTCCAAGAATAATTTTTAGAGGGACTTTATATAAGGCTGAATCAAGTAAGAGAAAGGCTATGACAGGGTCAGGGTGGTGGAGCAACTGAAGTAGGTAGCTCTGGAGCCAGAAAACCAAGCCTCTGCAGGCACATCCCACTGGAAAGGGCCACCTGCTCATCCAGGCTGGGGAGTCAGAGTCAGCCTGGTGTGATAACAACATCCCTGTCCTGTCTGCTGTGGGCTGTGGAGTCAGTGTGCCTTGGCCACAGTAGCATAATGGCTTAAGCAGGGCTTTGTCCTGGACTAGTGTGATGCTGCTGACAGCTAGGGCAAACCATTTTGTATTGAGTTACAGCTTCCTGTGTAGCCTTGAAAAATGAAAGCTGGCCTGGATGCCTGTATTTTTCTTTAAATCTCCACAAAATACGTCACTTGGACGTTAAGAGCTCTCCAGAGACGAGAGCAGGAGATGTGGTGCCATGCTGGGGGCCAAAATATACAAAAGCCCATATTAGATACTATTTCAGTGGAAGTTAATCAGGGTTGCTTATCTGAAGGAAGGCAAACTGTTTGCCTTCCCTTCCGTCAGGGAGCCCATCTCTCTGACTGTTGTAAATTATGAGAACCACCTTTATTAAGAGAATCCCCGGGTTGTTTTAGGGGATCAAATGGCAAACACCCTGCCCCTGTTCTGTCCCTTGTCCTGGGCTTGCTCATCTCATAATGAAATGATGTAAATGTGTGCAGAAAAACTGTTGACAGCTGAGTATCTGTTATGCATAGCTCAACATGCAATCTTATTATCTGTGAGCCATTATTTTTTGATTGTTTTCTCTCTGCCAGGAATTCAAGGCAAGAAAATCCATTTCAATCTGAATAAAATGACAGGCTACCCCAATTTAGTGGAGCTCGCATCAGTTCAGCTAGGCAGGCAGTGTTAGAAAATTATACAGGGACAGATGCCCATAATAGATCAGCTTAGGCTTCTGTGCTTTCAATGAATTTATAATGATGATAGTGGTATTATATATGTGCTGAGAACCTCTCAACCAAAGGTCTCCCACACTTTGCAAACTATATAAAACACATAGTGTTACATCTGTGCAACATTGAATTACTTGCATTTTTTTTTAAGAGCAGCTTTGATCTAGAAGCCTCAGAAACACCAATCGATTCTTGTTTAAACAGGAGACCTTCCCAAAAAATTCTCTCTCATGCGAGATAAATTCATTGCAATCACATGCTTTCAGAGATGTGAACCAAGTATATTCCAGCCTCCATTCCAGAAAGCACTTAAGTACACATTAAACTTGGCAAACATGTACCACCAGGTGAACTGCAATGCATTAGCTGAAGTGTGTGCTTAAAGGCTCTCCTGATTAAGACACTAGGAAGCTGTTTCTTGAAGATTCAAACCATCAGTGAAGAAGAAGGAGTGGCAGGGATTCTGTTCATTGGTTCTGAAATTTAAACCTATTGGCTGCTGCTGCAATTAAAGAAAACCACAACAAATCTTGGCAGGCTAACCCGAGCTTGCTGTGCTGGCTAGAAATATACTTTCAACTTGAAAAGAAGTATTCTGAACGCATTAAAGCTTTTGTGTGTCACCCTGTTTGTGTGATGTGAAATGGAGAGTGTGAGCAGAGTCAGGGCTGCCAGCAGGTAGCTTGATTTAAAACCTCATGCCGTTTCCCCACCATTTCCCCAACCTCTGTTTTTTGGCACAATCCGATGCATTCAAAAATCAGATTTATGTTGAGCCCTGAAGGTAAATCGTCTCAGGTAGGAATGAGTTAGCAGAAGTGAATTTTAGCAGCCCCATCATCCTCCACAGCATTGCATACATTACAGATGAGGAGCAGACAGGTATTATGAAGGAGCAGTATTATGTCACTGTAAGAGAGAACCCATCAGCAAGGCGACAGGCTCCTTGGGACAGGGTGCTGCCTTATCCTCATAGCACAGGGCATGACTGCCTCTGCTAGGTGAAAATACAGCCTAATTTACTACAGACATGGTAAGAAAGAAGATACCTTCTTAGCCTGTGTCTGCAGCCCATACCCATGATGTGACTGCAGCTCGTGCAGCCACACAGGAGCTGTTTCAGGTGGCTGAGGGAGGAGTGGTGAAAGGGTGGTGGTGAAGGCACTTACTCTCTTCCACTGTTTGCATCGCTTGCTGCTTCCACTGATAAGCAAACCCAATTAGCACTGGCACATGGCACCACAGGCTGTGAAGGTCTATGTTGGGTGGTGGAGTCACTGAGGAGGTGCCAAGAAAGTGAATTTAGTCCTTGTTCATTTGAGCAGTTACGTGTTTGCTCACTGCTTGTAAACAGGAACCAGAAGATTTTGTTCATTTTTGGAGGACGAACCAGCTCCTGGATCTTTCCACCTCTGGAAATGGATGCAAGGAATATGTCATTGAACTGAAACTGCAAGAAACTTTCAGCAAACTGTATATAATCCCAGCCTGGGGCTTGGCTGGAACCTCAGCCTGACGCCTCTGCTCACACTGAAACTGTCGTGATCCTGGAGGACTCTCCTTGGCAAGGTGCTCACGTTGCGCGACACCCATCGTGCACTGGAAGATTGACTCAGCCAACTGAGCACAGCTACTTTTAATGAGACATTCTGCATTTTGTAGTGTACCATTGGTGCATTCCCACGTGAAACCTAGCATATGGCCAGCCCCTCCCCTCGCCATGTAGTCTTCAGGTATACCTCCCATTGAAAAAGCTTTGGCCCTGGTGTTTAACATTTCTGGGCATAGGAATGGATGTAACTTCACAGCTGCACATTTTTCATAGGTTCAGACTTACAGCAAGTAGTTTTATTTGGACAGAAATACAAAAGTAATTGGAATTTGGCTGAGGATAGACACAGTCTAAAGCAACTCAGATTTTATTATAGCACAAAGCGACTCAACATAAACAGACCTAAAAAAGCCCACAAGAAACACAGATATTTTCTCTCTCAAGTCTTCTTCAACATGAAACTTCTAATTAAAGACAAAGGTGCGCTGATCAGCTTGTGTCATCCACTAGACAGATGCTGATAATTCAGATGCACCCAAACACTAATTCACACAGATGTAGGAGGCTAAATTTGAAATAGCCTGAGCAGAGTTTTTTAGAGTGCTTCACCAGCGCATGTCAAATAAACACAGTTGCCAGGATGTGAGTCAAGCATCATTTTTAGCAGGCAAGCTGGACTGATCAAATGTCTGGAAAAAATCAAACTTGCATAGAATTATTTTATGAGGCTGCATAGGATTAAAACATTAAAGAAAATAATTGGCAAACAGTTAAATCATGAGCAGCATTTCCAACAAAAGTTGGCAACTTTTGTGGCTTAACACATGGTGATATTAAAAGCATTTGGTTTACAAAAATGTTTATAGAAAAATAAAAAAGGAGGGGGAAATGGAAAAAAAGAATCACATGAAACTAGAACATAATGTACTATTTTTCACATACGTGCATGAAGTGTTAAATGATGTGTGAGAGTCCTTAGGCCTTGTTCATGATAGTCAAGCACTCTCAGAAGCATGAGACATCCAAATACTATTAAAAAATGAAGCCTGTGGCAGGACTGTGTGTGCTTCGCCTTGCAGGTATCATGGCCAAGGACAATGGGCATGTGCCTTTACACTGGGAACTGACCTTCTTTCCCCCCTTATTGGTAAGGGTTGCTTCACATTTTTCAGAAACAAGAAATGGAGTAAAATAAGTCCAAAAAGATGTACCTCTTGCTAAAGATGTTTAAAATTAACCCTCACATGCCAATAAATGTACATACAGAAGCACCTGCAATAGTCTGGGACCTGAGCTTTGCAATGGGAAAACTAACCCTGAAGTTACTGATCAGCAACAAAAATGCATGTGTAAGAATGGGTATATGCTGATGTATAGGAAATGTACACTGATTGGTCACAGAGCTACTACTGAATTTGATTAAGTATTAATTTAAATCTAACTAGATTACTTAAAAAATAATTAAAAGCTTAAGGATGCATCTTTTTTTGGTAAATTCATTTCTCCAGTATATAGTTAAAATTTTTTGTTCTAACTACTTATTTATTCCCATTGATGAGCCCAGACAAACACACAGTGTTAAATCAGTGTATTTTTTCTGTTCCAAAGAATGAGGACTGTAGAAAGCTGGCTTTTCTTGGGGCTGGTGTCAGCACAAAACATTATGACATCATGCTGATTTCATGAGTATTGTTGTGTTAAATTAAGAGCATCACATCTTCACAGCCAGCAAAATATCCCAAAATATCTAAGAACTTGTTCTGGAGAGAATTCTTCGGAAACTGATGGCTTGTATAGACATTCAAAATCTTTCATCAGTATTTTTCCTCTTCTCTTTCAATCTCATTCACAGTTCTCTGGAAGAAGTACATAGCAGGATGAGGGGGAAAAAAGAATGAATCCTTTCCATGATGGACTGGAGCCTTACCTCAGTGAACTTCAATCCCACTTTTTATGTTATCTACAGTTAGATCAATATCTGCAAGTCTCAAAATGGTTCTGGTGAAGTAGGTTTACCTGAGAAGGCAGACAAGGCTTCAAACAGTGTCATACACATTGCAAAGGCATGGGATAACCCTCCCTGTGCAGATGGTCCTTTCTTGTTTTCTGCATAGGAAACAGCACTTGCTAAGAGTCTCCAGAGCCTACAGACTGCTCAGTGCCTTCTGTAGTATTCACAGCAGCATGATCTCCTATTGAACTGTTATGCCATCTGGAGAACTTGTGGTATGTACGTGGTATCCCTTCCCTGAGAGTTAGCTTGCTTTGCTCACAGGACGTGGGAATATTTCATAGTAATTTGTTGGCTTTATTTTTAACATTAAACATGGATGGTATCTTTTACATTATTTAAATCTTTATCACTTTGCAACATGTGCAAAATGTGTTTGCTCATGACTCCTGCTTTCTGAGGCAATACAGAATATTTCCACAAAAGCTATGCAGCCCTGAGCCACCTGCCAGATTCCCATGTATTATAATATTTTCGACCAGCTGCTGTGGTAGCTGTTCATGCCAAGGGCAAGAATTCCCCTGCTCTGGTTTTAGCTTTCACGCAGTCCAGAGCCTGCTTTCACCCAGTGTTGAACTGTGAGTATGGTCTGAGTCAGTGAGAGCTAAAATAAAAGGTCAGACTTCTCATAGCCCATAACCAGTTGGTGGAGCCCAGGTATTGTGTCCTGGTCCCAGTGTCAAGGCAATACATGCCCTTCCTCCTCTCTCTGGTGCTCAATCCAGTCATTTGCTGGGGGTATTCTAGGCAGAATAGCACATACATAGTCATAGTGATCCTAGAGGAGATATTTGGCAGCAAATAACTGATGTGACTGATTGCTGGGAGCTGGTGTAGAACCTCTGGCTGGGCCACTCTTAACTCTAGCTCTGCCGGGGTCATACTGCTGAAAAATGTGAGTTGGAATTTTTTCCTATTTTAAGAGCTAATAATGCCTTGTCATGTTTTGGTTTTTGGGGGTGGTTTTTTATTTGCTTGTTTGTTTGGATTGATTTGGTTTTGTTTTGTTTTTTAACTTTACAATTGGATATCAAATAGGGCTTTTTCAATATTCTTTTCTGGAGCCTGACATTTCTGATAGTTTGCAGTTTTCTGGTGGTCACTTCACTTCCTCATCAGAGTATTCGGAGTCATTTGGGAGTGTTAAGAAAACAGGAGTCTTCTTCCAAGTGACCATTTGCTTTGGATGCCCAGTTCAAGACATATGCTGGGTATGGGGGTTTGATTCTTTGGAAATTCCTGGCATTTTCCTCTGCAAGACAGATGTCTCAGATGGGGCATCCAAGATCATTGGCTGCTTTTCTGGAAAAAAAAAGTCAGACTACAGTGCTCCAGGAATATATTTAATCACACTCATGCCCACAACACAGGAGAAATACCGTCACTGCCTAAAGAGCTGCAGGCTGCTTATACAAAGGCAGATCATCATCAATGACTCTGTAGGCACTGTCAGAAAGCATTGTAAAGATAAACGCAGAGAAATTTCCTTCTCAAAACTGGTTTGTATCTGAGCAAAGTCATCTTTTGTGCTGAGCTAAGGCAGCTCAGTGATTATTGCCATTTAGGTTCTGATCTCAGAAGAGGTACAGCAGTCCAGAAAATGAGAAATGCAAGTGGAAGAGGTAAATGAACTGCTCTATGGAGGGAAAAGCACTCTGCTGAAAATATGCCATTGCAATTGCTGGGAAGAAACTCTCTGGAGGTGAAAAGCCTTATCTCTTACTGCAGGTCAGCTGCAAAAAAAGGTTATGCTCAGCCACAGAAAAGGTCCCAGTGAAGATGAGGATGTCTGGGAACAAGCAGCATACTGCCACTTGTAGCTGGTATTTGAAGAGGCTCTGGAGTTGTAGATCTGCACTCCCACCAACACAGCTGGGAGCTGTGAAGAAGAAATGCTGGCGAGGTATGCATTCTGGTGGAGTTTTACACACAATTTCTTTAGCCTCTCTGAATTGAGCAGGCTGTGGAAGTCCTGAGTGTGTAGGATTCCTGTACATGAAGTTGTGAAGAAAAAAATGCCACACCTTATACTTACTGGGAAAAAACCCCATGTTTCTGACTGCAGTATTAGAAGTAATAATACTTCAGTTTTGGTACCATATGTTGAGATATTGATGGCTAGCTAATGAAGAATTATGGATTTGTTAATGAATTGCAATCACATTCCCTCAGACAGCCTTAACTTTTGAGCAGAGTCCCTTGCCAGAGTCTTCAATCAAAAGAGCAGACAAATATCACCTACAGCTTCACTTGCTTTCTAGGATCTGTATAAGAACCCGAATAGTCAATGCTCAGTGGGGCTGCTCAGCAACACCTGGCCAGCCTTAACTGTCCTGGAGGGATGACAGGAATCATGAGATAGAGTTGATCCAAGGGCAGGTCCAGCTGTTGATTTATCTATTGATTTTTTCAAAGCCTGAATGGCCAAGTTTCATGTAACACAGTGCTGCACAACTACTGCCTGCTGAGGACCTTCTCAGGTGGCATGGATAGGTCTTTTGGTATGAAAGGAAAATTTTAAATTCATTTTGACTGTGGAGAGCAGCAGATTACAGGACTGTGTGTAGTCATGGCAAAACTACACAAAAATGAAGAATGCCTCTGAAGTAAAAGAGTGGTTCATCTCTTTATAAAGTGATTGCTGAAATGAGCATCTTCCTGCTTGCATTTTGTGTTGTTTTGGTGTGGATTGGCTCAGCAGCTGACCTGGGTGCTCTGCTGCTGGGCAGAGTAAATCTGGGGCAAGTGGCTGTGAGAGTAGGACAGGTCATTCTCTCATTTGTGTTTTTCAGAGATTTCTATCTCAGCAGATCTCCCTCAGCATTCTCCAGATTGAGCTCTTTGCCACATGTGCAGTAGCTGTGGAGATGTCCTTTCTGAGGAAGCAGTGCAGGGCTAAGGAAGAGTGAGCACTTGGATTGCAACACGAATGGCATATTTTTTTTTCCTTATGGGTATGTTAATAAAAAAAAAAATTAGAGATGAGGCAGTTCTCAGATATTTAGTTGTGTGTCTTATTTGGGGTTCATTTGGGGTTTTTTTTGCTCTGCAAGTCTGATACTCATTCTCACCTATTTCTTGTTCAAGCAGGTCCTGGCTTTTTCCTGTCAATTATCTCTCCCATGTGAAGTAAGTAGTGTTTTGAAGGGAACTCTTCACCAGATGCACAATGACTAAAACAGTATGATGTAGTGTTTTGAAGGGAATTCTTTAGCAGATGCACAATGACTAAAACAGTATGATCATTTGCCTTCATATGCAATAAGAAGCTCCAATGACAACTCTGAAGAAATTCTGTATTTTTGACTACTTCTTCCATCTGGTAATTATTTGTGTCCTTCCCTTCATATCTCGCCCAACTCAGCTATTATTTACTAAATGAATACCAAAGCACTGCATTCTTCTTGTACAGCCAAAAAAACCAGTGCATATCCTAATGATTGTCAGCCTTGAGTGTGATATTTGAATAGAATAGAATGGAATAGAACATAGTATTATTCATACTACATTGGAGCAAAAAACTGTCTCAGCATACCTTTGGAAGTGGGTACATTTTTCCATTAATTTCCATGTATTTTGGATCAAACTCAAAAGACATCTCTCTGCTGCAGTCATGGCTAACAATCATAACAAACTCATGGCAAACTGGACTGGATTCTCTGGGGAAATGTGTTAAGTCACAAAGTAACTGAGAGGTAACATACCTGCTTTCATCTTGCCAGCCTCCAAACACAGAGCATGGAATGGTGCACAAACATGCATAACTGCATTTTAACAAAAAATTTTGGATTCTGTGGCACCCTTACCCTGAGTAGGATTTCACTCCAACAGTCTTGCTAGTTTTGACAGAGTTTTTGGGGTGAGGAGCTAAAGGACATGAGTGGGGCTAAAACACAGATTCCTCATCTGCGTTTGAATGTGTATGGCAGAACTCAAACTCATGGAAGAAATCATTAGCACCAGATGATTTAAACTGGAACAGATCTCTGGAGGTCATATAGCCTAAAAAAGAAAAGAAAAGGCCAGATAGCATTTTGTTGTTCAGTTTTAAATCTAACTTCATACTATTTTCCCAAGTCCTGGAAAAACTCAAGTATCCCATTATTGGGATACACCATGCAAACTATTAAATGAAGGCATCTACAAACTGATGAATTGGAGCTTGTTCCCACCTGTGTTTGATCATAATCTTAGTCTGGGAATGCAATAAAAGAAAAGTAGTTTCTGTCTTGATGAACTACCTCAAAATATGTGGACTGACTGTAATTCCACTCCACCAGAAAGTACAGAGATGGGGTCCTCTAAGAAAATCCAGGTAAAATGTTCCTATCATAATTGCAAAAATTAGTATCAATTCTGTTATTGGGTCCCACATGTGATGACAAATAACACAGAAATCCCATCTCAGACAGTTGGTCTTCTCTAAGTTTCAGTAAGGATGAGCCAAGCCTTTTGTTGCACGCATTAGCATGTATAATTAGAAGGCTGTTCTTGGTTACAGTGACACAATCCAGGGTTGTCAGTGGAGTTTCATACCTGAAAGACATTCGACCACTGTTTCTTCTCAGATATACTTAAACCCACCAAAATGCTTCAAATGACAAATGTAGCCCCACATCTCCAGCTTCTGTATAAGTGCTCACTTTTCTTGCTTATTGCCAGGATTTACTCCTCTGCAGCCCAAACATTCCTGGGCAGGAAGCTTCATGCCTGCCCAGCCTGTGGTTATTCTGGTTTGTATATGAAGTACTAGAGGGACTAGCTGGTTTGATAGATGAGGAGTGTCAAAGTTAGACCATATGGCCTGCTTGGACTCTGCCTGTGTTTGTGAATACAAGCAAAAAAAATGCTGGAATTTTTCTCCCTTTGGAGTTTCTTTCAGGGATTACATTACAGACTATGCCTTTGCAGAGCCTGTGATAAGGCAGTTAAAATAAATCCTTTGGGTCTAAGGTTGGCAACTACAGTGTGCCTATACTATGGGTTATATGTGGACTAGGCATTCTTCTTGGGCTCAGTGACATGACATCAGCTGAGAATACAGCTGTTATAGCCTTCCTCCCACTCCAGACTCCTGACACTCCAGTCTTAGTTCAATCAACAGTGATGTCTTTGATGCCTTAGGTCATATTTTTTTATCATAGTTAGATCTGTCTGTCTCATGCCGACAGTGCAAGACAGTCAAAGAGTATGTAAAGAAGTTTATAACTAGTTGTCAAACTTATAATGCTGATGAACTAATTTGCATCTTTTAAGGCAGAATGAGCGTTCCTGAAATACAGCAATGGGCAGTCCTGCCTCTAGATCTTAGGAGACCTGTGGTGGTAGCAAACACGAAAACACATCCTCAGAGATGAGAGGACAGGTTCTCTGGGTAGCATACTTAATCTGCAAGAGTTTAACTACAGTTTCATGCAAAATAATCCGTGTTTCATGGGCTTTTCTGAACTGGCCATTAAAAAGATACCACCTTAGTGTAGCAAACAACAGCCCACCTGATTCTGCTTATGTGGGAGCAGGCATCATGCTGGGACAGAAGGATTAATTGAGCTCTTTACAATTCCCTTTGATCTGCACCAGAAATACCCAATACAATATCTCTGACCTGATTATATTTTAAACCTCAGCTCCTCAAGAATTTGGACTCTGCACTGTCCTCTCTAAAGGCAAATCCAAGCTCAGTACTTCTGTGGGTTTTGCTTGTATCAGCTGCTTTAATTTAAAACCACTTAGCTATTACTTGGCCAATTTGGTGCTGCTTAGCATACCAAAAACATGGTGCTTTCACTTGGAGAGAATGTAATTTGTGATAACTCCATCCATCACTTTGGCATTTACCCAAAAGATACAATTAAGTCTCTATTAAAACTCTGGAACTCTACAACACTGATATTTCACAGATCCTTTCATCAAAGGGCTCAAATAACTAACTTCTTGTGAAGAGGATGAGCCAAAGCTTCTGATGAGTAAATATGCATGTATATAAAAATAAAGTGTATGGGATTCTCATGCTTTCACATACAGAATTTTAAGGCTTTTCTTTTGCAAAGGGTTAAACATATAGTTACATTCATGTTGTTTGCATGCTTTCAGTTGCTTGCTCCATCAAAGGGAAAAAAGGAAGAAAAAGTCTCAATAGAATATTTTCAGTCAGGTCTAATAATTTTTAAGAATTACTAGCCTTTCAGCTCTCAAAGGTTTGCAAGCAGATGTATTTAAATCAGTCAGTTTCTGCTACAGGAAACTATGCACAGACTTGCATAAAATAATTTAAAAAACGTATACATCAGGAGAAAAAACTCAAGAAGTAAAATAGCTATCTTCGTTCAAACTTTACAGAAATTAAGGAATGATCCATAAATCTTCATTCTTCAGCTGTGTTCAAATTCATGTTTAGGAGCACATCTTCAGTGTTTCTTGCCTAAATAATAGAAAGATCTAAAAGGTGTTACTATCCATCCTATCCATCCTACTAAGCAGAGATTCCTTCGGTAATTTTTGCTACTTTGTTACTTCATAAGTGTACTTTACTAGTTAGAGTCCAAAGGCAGCAAGTAGCCCTAATGATACTTACTTTTCTATAAAAAAAAAAAAAAAAAAAAAGAGGGAGAAGGGACATTTTCCTTGCATTTAAATATATGTACCCAAGTAATTGATAGGTTCCCTTTCACGGTGCTTACACAGGACAGAACATGCTCTGTGCATATAAACAGACATACAGACAGAAGTGCACAAAAAGGAGGAAGCAAACATGTGAAAAGAATAAGAATGACTCTGAGCTGCCAATTGTTAGAGCTACAGACTTTTGGAACTTGGCAACCCTACAAAACACCTGACTGATCTGTTTTTGCAATGGAAGTTCTGCTCTGGTGCCTGAATGTGAGATTGGTGTCTGCTTTGCATAGATAGCTTGATTATGATCTCAAAAACAATGCAACATGTTTACATGTGTGAGTATATGCATAATAATGCAATTCAGAACACATACACTGCAGTCTTTCAGTAAAGCTATTGCCACGTGACTGGGAGTTGATATACCTCTCACAGGAATGGACTAGGCATCACAACATATATTTCCGGAGTGCTGCACTTTATGACAAACAAATTAGGAAAGAACTAGTCCTGCTCCCACTGTGGTAGCCATTAAACAAATGGTTCTCCTCACTCAGAACAGGAAGAGTGGCAGTATCTCCTATGACTTGTTGCTATTCAAAGGTCTTGCATTTGATGTAGGGCATGAGGAAAGTAGAAAAGTAAGGAAACTTGGGAAATAATTCCATTACATTATTTTCAGAAAACATGGGGCTGAATTGCCAACTTTGATGTTTCTTCTTAAGAGAGGAATCTCTGAAGTTGCAGGAAGTGCATCTGACCTCTGAGAGGAGAGGGAGTCAGAACTGATGGAGACTTGTACCATCTCCCTGCAACTTTGCATACCTTCTATCCAAAAGGCCTTGTAACTCTGCCTGTTTAAGGGCAAGCCTGCAGGTGTTGATGTAGACAGACATTTACTCTCCTAGTCAGCAGAGCTTAAACCATCTCAGCCCTCTTGACTGCAACCTGTCATTTTT
Organism: Acanthisitta chloris; assembly: GCF_000695815.1. Lineage (NCBI taxonomy): Eukaryota > Metazoa > Chordata > Aves > Passeriformes > Acanthisittidae > Acanthisitta > Acanthisitta chloris. Next base: position 26,288 of record NW_008660233.1, read on the forward strand.
TTGTGTTCAGAGCAAATGAACTAATGTGAGGACTGTGTTATGTCCCTCCAGAGCATGCAGTCTATCTGAGGGCATTTGTTACATGTTAAAATATTTAAGTGTATGAGACCAGCCAGGATAGTTTGGCAGCATAGGGCAAAGTGGAAGGAACAAAAATTAGTGCAGCCTCATTCATACTGGCTTGTAGGGGAGACCCCCCAACCCCAAATCTGGGGTACAGTTGATTGCAGTTAGAACAAAACAGAGCCATAACTAAGGGTCTGCTGGTCAGTTTTGATTCTGAGACTTCTTACACTTGTTTCTTAGAAAACATGTATATAGCATCCACATCAGAGCTTGTCCAAGTCACTGTCTCAGATATTTCACAAGCTAGGGTAATATATCACTGTCTACACCTCAGACTGGAGATACGCTTTCCATCAGCCAGATGCAAAGGCATTTGAGACACATCATTGTCTGTTCTTTTTCTGACCCTTCAAGAAAATATTCTATGCTTGTGTGCATGGTCTCCTTGTTCAAGCTACTCTTGTGTCTGGTGTTCTCAATTCTATGCCTTGGTTCAGTTTCCAAACTACCATTTGAACTAATTCCCAAGTGTACTCATACCTCAGTGTACTGAGTATGTACACTGGCTATATCTTTTATAACATCTCTGAGACAGGTAAAAGAATTCTTTTGAAAGCTTTCTCTTTACATATGGAAGAATATCCTCCTTTAAATCATATCATGGTGGGCCAACCCAGGGGTAGAATTCATCTCTGATATTCTTTTCAAGTCTCACCATTAAGTCAGGGAAATTTTAGGATGACTTTTAGACTACTTAAACACCTATGTTTTGCAGACTCATTAAGACCTGGCAAATACAAACCCCCTGAAAGACACTCAAATGTGCTGTTAGAGTATTTCTCATTCATAAAATCATAGCATAGTTTAGGTTGGAAAGACCTTTTAAATGTCATCTAGTCCACCCTCCCCTGAGGATAGGACAGCAGTATCTTCAACTAGAGGAGGCAGCTCAGAGCCTTGTCCAACCTAACCTTGAATGTTTCAGGGATGGGGCATCTGACACCTCTCTGGGCAACCTGTACCAGAGTTTCACCACCCTCACTATAATTTTTTTTCCGTATATCTATTCTGAATCTACAGTCTTTTATTTTACGGCCACTACACCTTATTCTATCACAACTAAAAATCTGTCCCCATCTTTCTTATAAGCCCTCTTTAAGTATTGAAAGGCCACAATAAGTTCTTCTTGGAGTCTTCTCCCTTTGACTCAGGTGTGGTGCAGTGGTCCCACAGCAGAGATGTCCCACAACATGTCTCCAGACTTTCTACCCATTTTGCACATTAAGGCCAGCCTGTTTCCCTCCTGTAATATATTTTTTCTGCAGGATGCTCTGACTCTCTCACTCATGTGTCTGATTACTGGCACGAGCCATCTGATAAGCCAAATTACCAGGTTCGCTTGCTGCTAAGCTGTCTCAGGAAAGCCTGAGTTTGAATCTCCTTACCCTAACCCCATAATCTAGGTAATCTGTTCTGAGGGTTCTGTATTTTTCTGTATTCCAATTCAAATAGAGGAAAGAGGAAAGGTTGTTCTCTGAAAGGCTGACAGCCAGTCTCATGGGCATAGTCAGAAAGAATTTTGTACACCAGCAGCTCTATTACTTACACATTTGATGAATGCACAAAGGTTACATGATTTCAAATTTCCTAACCATAACCCTTTCTGGGAACATGAAGCTAAATTTTAGCCCTTGGCAGGCCACTAAACTCCCACAGAAGTTAATAAAGTTGAAAGTGAGATCAGCATTTGACCTACTTACTATGACTGGTTTTTATTAAGAAAGTAACTTCTCAGGTATTATGTTCATGTGAATTTCTGTGTTTATATACACATCTAAAAAGCAGAAGAATACAAAAGGAACTTCAGGCAAAACTAATCTTTCTATGCTTCTGGATATCTGAAGAAGCACTGGACATTTGCCTGGAGAAAACTTCAGACTTTTACACCCTTATGATGTTACTCAGGCTTCCCTGATGAATGATGATTTGCTTAGGTGTTACTTGGCAGTGAGCTAACAAGACCCCATGAAACAAAATATATATTAATATTGTCCTGTCTAAGTAGTGGTCTTTAGAGTCCACTGTTGTCATTATGTTGAATTAGCTCTGCAGAGACAACTTGAGGAAACATATATTCAACAAAATGAAGTATAATGTTTGCATCTTTGGGCAACATATCTATGGTAGATACCTGAAGGAAAAGGCTGTCAATTCCATAACATGCCCTCAAATTAGAACAGGAAAGTCCTTGGATCTCTAGAGCTCCTATACTGCCATTTATTTTCTACCAGCAGTACATATGTGTGTAGATCCTGGCACCATGTGTCTGTAAATGACTGTGTATGCATGTGCATGTCTCAAAGAGAATAAGGTCATGAAAAGGGAAGTGGTTCCCCCATATTTAGATGGGGAAAATAACTGATAGTGTGTTTTTGAGTGATCCTTGGGATCTATCATGTACCACCCTTTGGGACACGTATTTCCAGTTAGTTCTGATCACCTTCTTTGATAGCTTTCATGTTTTTTCATGCTTTGCCTAAAGGGAAGAGATTATTCAACTATTAGGTCATCTTGTACAACTGCTTTTCTTAAGAGTCCTCTCTTTTTTCCAGAAAGGTACTTCAACCAAAAGTGTAGCAGAGATTCCTAAAGGATGAGATACTGTTGATAAGATTACAGCCAAAGCCAACATGATGTAACACTGTCACACCATAACAAGAAAATATGGCAAAGTTCTTCTGCAATTTTTCCATGTAGCATCTTTTTAGAAATTTCCTAACAGATAAAATGAGAAATTTTTTTCTCTGCCTTTCCAGTGCTTGCATTCACAGAAATATTTTTGTACCATGAGGTGTAGTGGCAATAAAGCTCCAAACACAGATGGTAATTGAATCATTCCCTTATCAGATGGCAGCAATATGAAAATGCCCTCAGAGAAGAGCTTCATGACCCTGGAGCACTGAGCATCCCTGAAAAACTTTGAAGTTTCATGAAATCTTAGGAAATAATGCTCTAGAGGTCAAAAGTCCTTAAAGGAAATTTGGCATAGCCAACCTGAAAAAAGCTTGATTAGTAGCTTGATTCTGTCTTCATATGTTGCTATCTTAAATCAAGATCTAATTTCTACCCTCTGAGGGTCACTTACCTCAGTTGAACTATAGTTTTGGATTGAACATGGAAGTTTTAGTGGTTTGTACTATTTTAATGAATATTTTTGATTAGCCATAGAACTAACAGATGCTTCTCAGGGCTCAAATCCTGGCAGGGAGAAGAAAGACTCTACTGAGTCTCACGGCCTCTGGTTCAGTCCCCAGAATACCCGGGCACCTCATTTGTCTCCTGTCCTTTCTCAAACTAGACTTTGAGAAGAAGTGGTAGGCAAGTACAGTCCAGAGCAAGATCACCAACACTCAACAGATGTATCAGCCTTACCATAAGCTTTTCAGCAAGAAGCCAGGTACGGATTAAATGTCCCTGATGAGGTGAGAGGGCTATCAGCAAGTCTAGTGTAAAAGCCATAAGAATTCTTTATTCCTAACTAATATGTCTTGGCTTATTAGTCAGCCCTGGTAATGAACTATAATGATTTGCTGGAAGCACTTTTCAGGTAAAGGCCTCAAGTATTATCCTTAAAATTTCATAGACCTCTTGTGAGGTAAGCATTAATGTCTGGGTCTACAGGGAGAAGGTGCATTTTGCTCTGGGAGAGCAAGAAACCTGTTTCATACAGGCAACTAGAATCTCATGGCAACTATTTGGCAAACATGAGCCACAATGTTTTACCTGCAGTGAGAATGTGGGGCGACTGGTGCTCAGTTACTCAAGTGTTTTGCCTGCTAGCCATATTCTTTAGCCATTGGGCTCTTCTGCCTGGAGTGCCTGAGTGCTGTGGTCAAGGTGTACTGCAGGCTACTGCATATTTGCGTGAGATGTGCTCTGTCTCAAGGCAGCCTGGCTCTGGTTTGTTTTCTTCCTCAGGTTGCTTTTCCCCTGGTCTCTAGCTGTACCTAGGCAGTGAACAGAGTAAAATGCAGAACTCTTATAATAGTCACATTGGACAAAAAAAAATACTAGCTTTAATCCTTTTTGTCTCTGCATTTTCCAGCATCTCTAAAATCTTATTACCTAAATATTGAAATGCAGCAAATACTGGTCAAGCATTTCTACAGACTTAAAACTACACTTCTCTAACTGTCTATTGCTCCTGGAGTAAGAGACTGGAGAATGGTTAAGCTTTCCTGGGTGTTTCATAAAGGAAGTAATCCTCATGTGAGCTCTTTTAAGAGTGAGCTGTGTTCTCTGTCAAGATGTTTAGCAGGGAAAGCCTCTGTACACAGAGGGTTGCTGCAGTCATCCAGTCTCTTGATGTTTGTGGTCATAGCATTGAATCTGAAGCCATTTGTGAATGCTGGTTTTGTTTTTGGCAAGCTTGTTTGCTAAGTCTATTTCACGTCTTGTAAATTAGTGTATGTGGATTATTCTTTGCACCACATTCACCATCTGATTTCTTCTAACAACATGTTAGGCAACTCAACTAGTTATCACATTTGTGCACAGGAGTATTTTTCCAGATATAAATACTACTCCATTCATTAAATGTATTTGCAAAAAAACCCCAAACCAAACCCAAAACTCACCAAAAAAACCAAACCCAACCCCCAAAAAAACCCCAAACAAACAACCCACCAAAAAACCAGGAAATTATTTTATGCCAAGAAGACTTGAGTATAAGAACTCTTGGTGAATTTGATTTTCTTAAATATCACAGATCATTTATGTTGGTGAATTCAATTTTCTTAAATATCACAGATCATTTATGTGCCTATATAGAAAAAGACAGTAATATTTACAGAACCTGTTTAATATTTCCAAAGCAGACTCTTAGAGGATTCTTTTTTCCTTATCTTCTACACACAACATGATGTATGTGAAGCAGACTCTTACAGGATTCTCTTTTCTTTATCTTCTACACACAACATGATGTATGCTCTTCAGGCACTGTTCTTGTATGTACAGATTGAGTCATCCATTCAGGGAATAGAAACCATGTTCCTGTGCTGAGTCATGCTGGCCAAATACAGACTATCAAGCATCAAAAAATGGAGAGGAGCCTTTGCCTTAAAGAGCTTTTGAAAATGGAATGTTCCTTAACTATTACAAACATTTGTTGAGCAATTCTGACAAATGTGTAAAATTCATCACTATCTTGAGACTAGGAAAAGAAGTAGTTCCAAGAACCGATGAACAAAAGAAACCTAATTTCCTATCAATTTTTATTTCATTAAAGAAATACGTAGACATCCTGTAAGCACTAAGTCTATTTAATTAGTCTTGTCTGAGATTTGAAGAGTATGAGAAGTTCAGTGGAAATCTTTCATTGCAGAGCATTTATCTCTCTCTGAGGGAACTTTCCAGTATCTAACATGACTCTGTTTTGTCTCAGAAATCAGGTTAAAAGGATCTTTTATTTTTGGTAACTAGCAGTCACCAAACAAAAGCGGTGCCTGAAGGGTTAGCAGTAGCAGAGAGGAAGGTGCTGCTGGAGGAGAAACTTAGGAAGATCCCATAATGTCTAATATGTTGAAAGACAAAGCAATAAAGCAAGTCAAAGCGTGATAAAGTTATTTGCCTGCATAGGAAATAAAGTTTAAATCTCTGATAAGTACACTTAGGATTGCATTGCCTGATAAAGTAGCAGTTTTACAGGGGCAAGTGCAACCTGGTACCTTGCAGAATAGCTTCCTGTTTGAATATACACAGTGAGAAGTTAGACTGATTTGTCTAGTTATGGAATAGGCAAACATGCTTAGGTGCTTGAGTTTAGGCATTGACCATTGTTTGGGTGCTTTCGGTTTTGGTTTGATTTTTACATAACTGTAATAAACAGCTTCTGAATAACTTATGAACTTGACCCCTGTTTATAAAGTAGGATAGGTCCAAAGTTTTATAATACTATTTCAGTTCACAAACAGTGCTGTTTGCATGTGACTGAACTTGTATCTGGGCAAAATTACAGACCAGGCAGACTAGGGGGAGCAGTGTATGGTAAGCCTCTTCCTTCTGGGGTGGAGTAACTTTCAGCTTATTATCCTAATCAGAACACTGTGGATGCAGGAGTTTGTCCAGTGCTGTTCAGTCTGCTAACAGGCTTGGCAAGGATGGTTTGAAACACCCTGCATCAGATTGTACAGGAGCTCTGCATGAAGTTTGAAGGAAGGGTTCTGTTCATAGAGAGCAGGAATATCACTAGAACTTTTAAGGAACAACAGTTTCACTTCACAAGTATTCTGTTCATAGAGAGCAAGAATATCACTAGAACTTCTAAGGAACAACAGTTTCACTTCACAAGTTTGTAAATGCTCTAGAAAACAATACATGAAACAAGGCAGTTGTGAAGCACACGAGCTAATGTAAGATTTGAAACTGTCAGACAGTGGAGGGACTATTGCTTGGATAAACCTCTCAGCAGAGCGAGCTGCAGTGCCATGTACTCAGAATATGATATACCTGTGAGATTTGTCTCTGATAAAATAGTATTAATAACCTGATACCCTGTGGGCGGACTCTGGAAGTGCAAAAATTACAAAGTGTGGGCCCCTTTGGAATGAACTATTTTAGATTGTTTCTAAAATTGCACTTAAAATTGGGGAAATATTCTCCACAACTGATTTTCCTTTTCTTTCCTTTCTCCTCCAAAGGCTTTTAATTTCTGCATTTCCAAACACAGCAATTTTAAACTACACTGAAGAGGCCAGGCCATTCATTGCTGTGGAAAATGTTGAACAAGGCACACTTCTGGAACCTGGCCACCAGCTGTGCCACATTTAGTCTAGCAAGGCTTCTGCTAATTACATAAGGGCTCTAAATGAAATTACAGCTATGATAAATAAATAAAAAAAATCCCAGCTCTCTAGCAAGTGGGAACTGTTTTCCCTTTTCCTTCAGTGTGACTATAAACTCTCCCATCTGAGTCTGCAGTAGAGCTAGCAGAGCTGCCTACCCAGCAGCATCCCAGCAGCTGCCAGCCACCCCAAATGGCTCAGCGTGCCTGGGAACATCCACACTAGCCAACGTCAAGCAAAAGGGCTCCCTGGCTGCCTGCGCAGACCTGCACAACTATTTGAGTGTGTGCTCTGTGAATACCAGCAGTACCACCCAGACTTCAGTCGTTAGCCTAAGGTCATCAGTACATTTCTCTGCATGGGAGTGTCTGCATTTTATGTATCACTATGGCTTGTCTGGGTGTGTATGTATTTGTTTGTGTGCTTGCTCTGTAATGATCCAACCTATCTTGCATGTATATTTTAAAATCTTTTTAAAAGAGAGGGTTAGATATCATTGTCTGAAGGAAAGTGAAGTGTCAGAGGTTAAGCCCTTTGAACGATACAGAGCAAGTCGTTGGCAGAGACTGCACTGGGACACCAGGTTTTTGACACAAAGCCTGCAGTCTCCACTTAGCCATGTTACTTTTTTGTCCTCTTCTGTGTAGGAAGCATTCTGAATTGTAGATTATCTAACATGCATTTGTCTTGTTGTGCTTCAGAATGCCCCATGGCAGTGGAGAGAGGAAATTCTATTTCTTTACCTAAGGACCTTTACCACTTCTGCTGTTACTGACAGCAGAACAATTTACATTGACTAAACCCTGAACAGCGACTAACAGCTAACATGAGTGCTCATGTGCATACTTTAGCAAACATCTGATGGAGTGACCAGCCGTGTCCAGTTGCATTCATTTCCGATGACCAAAGCAGGTGGACACAGACCCAATTACAACCTAGAATGCTAAATGACAGTCCTGCAGATGACCTGGCCCCACAATTAGTCCAGCCCTCTGCTTTGCTGTGGGTTTGTTTACAATGATCACTCTTCCTTGAAATGATTAGTTTTGGTTATTATGGCAGAGTTTACTGAACAGCAGGTTGTTTGGCAGCTTTCAGGTTTGGATATTTTTTCCTTCAGAACAGGTTTTTTTCCCCAGAATTTTTCAGTAAAACGCAAATGTCAAAGAAGTCACTTCTGGGAGTGATACATTTTGTTCATAGGGTGTTTTCTTTAGGGACAGTATTCAAAGAAGTTTAGAAATAAAAGTCATTCTTAACCAATAAATTAAATCATTTCAACTTCAAAATGTCTGAACAGACAGGAAATAATATGTTGGTTGAGGATTTTTTGGTTTGTTTCTATGATTTTTTTAAAAAAATCGAAGCACAATTTCTGGAAACATCATACATTATCAGTATAGTCTATTCTGCTTTTCTCACAAAAACTGAAATTTGCATGACAAATGTGCCCACCTTCAAAGTAGACTATAAACTTGGAGAGCCAAATGAATAAATCACTTGCAAGAGACAAATACTTTCCTTTGGTCTTTTTTTAGACTTGCAAGCCCCTTAGGGCAGGGATAGTCTATTTTATACAGTCAATTGGGCTAACCCACTGCTGAAACTTAGGAAGTAATACTTTCCACCATACTTGATTCAAATCATAAAAATCAGTTTGTGCCCTCTTGTTGACACCTCTGTGCGGAATAGGAACAGAACAGATACTCAGACTGGATGTTGTTTAATTTCAAGTGGAGTTAGTGAGATAATATGGTGTAGACTGCAGAAATTTGCTTATTAGGACAACATGAATTTTTTATTCATTTCTCACATCTCATTGTAGATTGTGAACTACAAGCTCATATATGAAGCTAAAGCATTCAAAGAACTGATGTGTATTTTTGTGATATATGACGTGACATAATTTCAACACTCGCCTGTTTAGTTTCTGTGCAATCCTTGAACACTGTTACAGCAAAAATAACTGAAGATGTTTTTTTTCTCTTTCTACTTTTTTATGTGATGAGGACAGACAAGCTTGAAACACGCTCCATTCCGTCTTCTTCCCTCTCTGCCTTAAAAACATAATTCATGAGGCTATAATTAGATGAGTTTCATCTCTTCTTTTATAGTGGCAGTAGCAGACAGGTTGGAGAACTGGGCATACTCAGCAGGCAGAGCAGAAAATGTGATTTCTGTCTGGCTATATGCTCTGCTTTTTCACAGCAAAGCAATATGTGTCCTGAACTCTTCAAAGATCAAACACTGTCACCTTTCTTTCTGTCATTGTAAGTTATTCTGTGGAATCTTCTGCCTGAGATGAAGGCAGGTCAAGCCACAAGTGTGCATGGTCCTGAGTATCCTCCTCTTTTGTGAAACTCTTCTAGGATCCGTGGAAGCTGTATGTCCCCATGGAGGCCAGTCTCTTTTCCTAGTGCTGTTCCAAATTGCAATGCCTCTGCACATGGATGGGATTATGGACAGGTTTGGTAAGCTCTTAGAGGACCACATTCCTCAAATAAATTGCCTCCTGCAAATTGTTGGAACATAAGATCAAGAGCTTGTCCTATGGCCCTGTAAATCAGCAAGGCTGTGTTAACTTGGGCAAGGTTGAATATAGGCTGGTGCTGGACACGCTTTCCTTATTTTGCTCTTTGTTATGCAGTACTTTCCTAACATCATGCATATATTGTACAAAGCAGAGATTTACATATTCAGTATTGCTATCATAATACTCCATACTAAAGGCCAGATTCCAAAGCCTTTACTCATGGTGAGTAGGTCCCTCCTTCATGAGTAATGCCTTGGAGATCAGGGAAGCTCCTAGGTAAATGAAGCATTACTTAACACATTGTCAAACTTTAGAGCTTTTGTCTGTAATACTAAGGACAAATATTGCCTCTTCCCCTACTGTACCTCTGGGTTGATCTGGTCCCACACATAGGGATACCACAGTAGGTTTGTGTCATGTGGGAATGAAGCCAACAGCCAGAAACATGTGAGTGGCAGTCTGGTATCAGAGGAACTTAACCCAAATTATCACTCACCTCTATGTATATCTCAAAGATCTGGCAGTCCCTAGACACCCAACACTCCACAAGTATTTTCTGAAGCAGAACAGAACATATGTCCTGCTCCATGAGCTCAGGGAGAGAGCAGCTCCTGAATTGATACCAGGGAAAAGCCTTTTCTGCTGCTTAAAAGTAGTGCCAGCTGTGGTGGATGAAGGCCATTCACTTCCCAGGGGAAGGAGGTGTTCTGTGTATGTAAATGACTGAAAAGCTAGAGAACAATGCCTAAGGACTTCCATTTTGGCTCACCAGTATTAATTCAGTGCGAGGGGAGAGCAGCTGCACTGTGTCAAACTAAAATTGCTATTTCCATGACACCTCTCCTTTTCTGTCCCAAACAACCCCAGTGGCTGCTGTGGTGTTATACCTTTCCTGAGACAACAATCGTGCTTGTGTCCCTGTATTTAACACCCCTCAATGAACTTGGATTCTTTTATGAATTGCTGACATGCATCACATCCTGTGGCGCTGAGTTTCACAGAAAAGCTGGGGACTGAGGGGAAAAGCACAGTTTTGGTAAAATAATGTTGTTGCAGAGTATGGGCTATGGGGACTGCAGTAGATGGCTGGTGACCTCTGCTTTTCTCGGACAAGTGTTGGCAGCACAAGTTTCCCCACAAGACCTGGCCCTGTCCCCAGCAAAACTGGTGCCTGCTAGCAACACCATTGCTATTTAGGTGGGAGACAGTTACCTGTGTTAGACCCACTAAGAACACTGCAGTATTTAATTCTTAAAGAAAAGGTCTGTGCTGTGTTGACTATGAAGTCTCATTTGCCAGCTCTGAGTAGAGACATATTGGTGAAACATTGGAAGAGAGCTTGCAGGACTTGCTATACTTGTTCTGTGAATAAGACAAGGCTTTCTATTTCCCAGACTGTTGTTCTGATGAATTTTACTGGCACTAAAGTAAACAAATGCCTTTCCTAGAGAAATGCTGCCATTTTAAATTCTTGGGATGGACTTTTGTTTTAAAATGGAAAGAAAGCAAATATATCATTCCACTCTGATTACCAATGGCAGTAATTTATTTGTGTGCTTTCGACATACCTGTAGGCAGAAAACTGCACTGGAGTTCATTGCCCTCTTTCACACTGGGCTCTGAGTAAGTCTGAGTGGGCTCCACATCACGGGCAAAAGGGAGAGTTGAAGTATCTACACCAGTTGAAACCATGGAGTTTGCTGCTCACGCCCTCTGTTCCCCCCCTTGCACCACGCATTACAAACAAATGGCCTCCCCCAATCTTTAACCCTTGTTTTAATGCCTCCTAGAAAATGAAGTGTCAGATGTTCATATTAATGTAGTGCTTAACCAACATGTGGTAAGAACTCTTTGCTGGACTGGCTTGATTTACACAGCTCTTGTCACCACACCAGTAATTATGAGTGATCAGAACAGCAATGCCAATGCTGTTATCTCATCAACTTTGCCATCTTTCTATTTCGGGGATGAAGCTTCACTGAAGAAGTGAGAGTGGAGCTGTTCCCTCAAACAGAAAGCACCCTCTTGGAGATACCAAACCAAAATCATGGTGAAAGGTCAAGATTTTAAGAATATTTAGCATTCCTAAAGCCTTCCCTAGCTGTTAAGCACCGTATAGTTGTTGTTATTCTCAGAAATTGTTTAGGTATTTGTCCTACTTTCTATCCCCATTTTACATAGGGAAGGTTGGTTTCGCATAGATGTCCAGCTTTTGAAGCTCTGGCTCCTACTTCAGTACCTATTTTTTTCTGGCCACACGTAGAAATTTACCTCCTTTGGGACAGACTGTTTCCTTTTCGCACTAGGAAGCTGTGCAGGTCTCCCGGAAAGGCCATGATGAGCTCCCACTAGTGTTTTTGAGACTTCTTCATTGTAATCCCTATTTTCCCTTGCCTTCTTCTGTGAACTCAAATAACCCTGATGTTCACTTACAGTCAGTCTTCAGGTTCTTGAGAAACTGTAAATGAAACGTGACCTCCTTGGTTTCCTTTCCTGAGGGAAGTCTGTGCTAGCCAGCAGCTGACTCTGCAGGGAAGCCCTCTGACTTCTGTGTGGGTTTGTTCAAGTAGATCTGGCTTTCTGTTAGCTCTGGGGTGAGATGCAGTGATAAACACAGAGGTTAGGAGCAGATCTGTGAATGACAAACATCAGAATCATGGAACACATATGCCTCTCCCATTAGCTGTAACAACTTTGGTAATCTTGGACCACAATGATGTCCTCATACAGTCTCTTAAAACTTAGAAAAAAAGAACCTGGAGAGAGTGTTCAGACATACTGCAGTGTACTCCAATTCAAATAAGGTGTTGGAATTGCACTCTCTAAACCTGTCATTATTCCTGAGGTGCTAGAAAGGGCATCAAGGACACATTTCAACTATTGCAAGTCAGACAATCATAGCTTCTTGCTAGCTGCTGATTTTTCAGTCTGGAAGCAAGATTCATGCAGTCTATTGGTCCCCATCCCTGTTAACTAATTTTAACCAAATTCCATGGAAGAGTGAGGACCTCACAAGCCTTGTGAAATCTGGTGGTAGGTAAAGAGGAGAGGATGCAGCTATCTATTGTGTCACCATCAGGTGTGGCCAATTACCATGTACACATCTCCATACTGGCCGTCTCTAATCCAGTTGGAGTTGGAGGGCACAGCAGGGTACTGGAGATGACAGGCAACAAAGGGAGAAAGCAAAATCATTTGTGGAAGAACAGTCACCAGTAGTTCCACTGCCGAGAGGCCTGGGCATTTGTTGCCTGCTCCGTATAGAAGGAACAGTTCTGTATGCTGCAACCATATAGAAAACAAGCAAGATTTTAAACCACTTATCCATTTTTAGAGTTATCATTAATCTGTGCAAGATCTTAATCTCAAACTGGTAGATTGGGCAAGGCACATAATGAAAAAGCACTCACACAATTAAACTAGAAAAGCCAAAGTATTGGTTTGCATGAGTAAGCACTGGCTGGGTAAGTGAGGGGTAGGCAGTGTAGCATGATGGTGAAGAGCATGAAGGAAGAATATTATTGAAGTTTAAATTGATAAAACCTTGAGGAAGCTTGAGTCATTGGTGATAAATTTCTGTCTTCAGAGGAAATTAGTTTTAAAGGAAAAGGAGCTGGTTTAAAATATCTTAAAAGTATCAAATTGCATGTATTTATGCCGAAGTCACTTTCCCACTCCTACAGACTGGGAACAGAAATTGTGGTACTCACTTGCCTCTTTGAAAACCACAGCACCAGTCGTTTTACAGTCAAATAAGCAGCTAGGTCAGGAAGGAAGCAGGTCTGGAGAAGCTAATGCTCTTGCCCTGGGTCTCATTTTTAAATGAATTGGGTCTCTAGTTCTGCAGAAGTGGTTGGGAAAGGAAGTAATGCATGAAATCAAATGACAAGGATTGTAGTTTGAGGAGCTGCTTATGAAGATGGGATGATGGAGAATGTGAAGTAACCTGTCCAATCTGACCCATTGCAGAAAAAAATTGGCAGGAGACAGGTTGCTTTATCCTCATATATCCCTGGGCTGGTTTATGGTATGCTTTCTATTATACCAGGATATTGTGTTCTTAGCAGTGGTGCAGGATATCACACGCTGGTAGCTGGGGGTCTGATGGAAACAGGAGTGTGCACACGGAATTGATTAGAGGTTTACATCCTCTTGGCATCAAGTCGCATGAGGATTTTTAAGGTCTGAATCCAATTTTGAAGAAGAGGAAGCTGCAGAGACAGCTATATCTTAATTACCTCTGGAAGGTTTACTGAAATGCTCGGAGAACTGCTCATCTGAACAGAAAGGGAGTACTGCCATAAAGCCATTGGGAGCTCAGGAAGTAAATACCAGAGAGTTGAGATCAAACATATCCTGAGGTGTGCTGGGGACTGTATTATAAATAGGAAGGAAGAAAAACCTCAGGGCATTCTACCTGAATGCTTCTCAACCCCTTTTTGTAGCCACGTTTTAACAGCGTATAAAATGTGATATCAGCTCTTCATTCTCTGGTTTGTGGACTAACTAACTTTGTCTTGATTCAGTAGCAGAACCTGATTACTGTGGATGTAGAAGCCAGCCCTGGCTCTCACCCTGCCTGCCTGATAGTGTGTGCTGCTGGAACAGCTCTCTGCACAGCTTCTTCACTGTGTTCAGCCTATTCTTTTCATTCTTTTCATCATCTTATGTATGATTTGTGTGATCCAGGAGTTTGCTTCACCTGGTTTGTCTCACAGTATCACTGGGTAATGGGAAGTGCTAGGCATTATCATCCCACTGCCATCAAGTGGTTTTCTGTGAAAGACTGGGTTTGTTTATGTTCTGGGTTTGATGTCAGTCCAGTTTGGAAATGTCAGAGGCTGAAGTTGGAATCCAGGTCCTATCTTGCCTT
>NW_008660233.1:40639-47576 GCF_000695815.1 Acanthisitta chloris
TTTTTTTTCTAGACAAAAACAGATTGTGGGCAAGTGTATTGGCAAAGAGAAAGAAATATAAGGAAGACAGTAAAAAAAAAATTATAAAAGCATTTTGATATGGATTGGAAGTGTGCTTCCAAGGGTGATCCTCTTTGTGCCATGGTCTTAGGGTGCATAACCTGCATTTATTCCAAATGGAGCCAAGGTGAAAGATATGCTCTGGGGGCATATGTAGCACACTCAAATGAGTAATGGACAGTCAGTCCACAGGATCACAAGAGGCAGTCTGAACTAAAATGCCAAGAAACATATGCAGTGAGGATGTCAGGGCCTCTGTTGCAGCTGTTTTGCTTTACAACTCCAATCCTCCACCACCATGCTATTTATCCAAATCTCAGTTTTCAATATTGTACTTTGCTGTGTTGGCCAAACTGCATTAAGGCCTTCCTCAGGGGCATTTACTTTGGCTTCTCCTCATTAGAAAATAAAGATGCTGTTGCTGGGAAGTCAGGCACTTTGTGACCTCTCTGATCTCCAGAATCTGCTCTTCTGCTCAGTCACGTTTTCTGACAGTTTCCAACAATGCTGCAGAAAATATTTTCCTGAGAAAGATTTTGGATGTTTAAGGTATGATAAAGGAAGAAAGGCTGCCTGGCCATATCCTGTGGTATCTGTTTCAGCATAGTTGCAGTATCTCTGGGATTTAGGTTAGATTAATCATATTGAATTGACTAGCCTTTGCCACATATGCCTTTATTATTTAGCTATGAAGTGCTGAATAAAACATGATAGATATTTTTCTTAAGTATTATGACTTATTTTGCTTTAAATAAAAATGACCATCTACTCTGTGGTTAAAATGCTTCGGAGACAAAGCCTAAAAGTACATGTCAGAAAAATGATTTTCCCATTCTCTTCGGTGACATCTTTGGTGTTGGGCCTAGCTTTCCTATTGAAAAATGCAAGGTAATTATTTCAATGAATTATCTCTGGAGTCACAGAGAAGCAACAAGCAAGGAAGTGTCTACAAACATTAGGGTACTTACTGTCTAACAGGACTGGGAGAGAAGAACTGATGGTCATCTCTGCTTTTTTTTTTTTTTTACTAGAAAGGAAAAAATGCCCACTGAGGTACTCTAGTTATTGAATCTGTGCACAATGAGACAAGTAAGAAACACAGCTGCTGACTTTGAAATATTGGGAAATAGTTATGACTATGTTCGTGTTGGTCAATTGTGCAGGGAGTGTTCCCTGCACATTGTGCTAGATCATCTGTGATATTCATTTGCAAAAACAGTCCCAGGCTAGATGAGTTAGTATTTTTCCATACACAGTTTGAGAGGTAGCAGAGGCCAAGGCAGGGTCCTGGCATGTAGTTTGGATGCAGCCACATCCATCTGGAGGCTGAGGGAGTTTAACATGTTGATGGCTACAAGGTACTCTGTGGCAATTCATTTCATACTGGAGAACGGTCTTGTATAGTCACTTGTATAGTTAGCCTCTGGGTGCCTTTGTTTTAATTGGAGTAACACATAGGAATTAATGTAGAAAGGTGAGTTAAGGTAGAGACATCTCCATAGTGCAAAATAAGAAGCAGATATAAGGAAATGCTAACTTATTTTATATTTGCTATCCTGAATCAGGACTGGTAGCTGTAGTTGTTTAGGTGAATTAAAGTTTTGCAATCTCTTGTCATTCCTATCTCTGTCCACTTTGGATGCAAACAGCAGATGGCTGAACCTGAAGAAAACCCCATTAGCCACACCCTTGATGTAATTCACATTCTTTGTGCATTTACTCAGGGCTACTGACTTTCCTCAACTCTAGTCTTTGCCATAGATTTCTCAGCACTACACCCAAGGAGACAGTATTTTAAGCAATCACTTGCTATATTTGCACATGGTATTGAATTTCATGTGGGAGCTGGGCAGGGGTAGATCAGAGGGAAAGGAAGGGACAGGGTAAGCACAAAAAAACCCAGTCAACCATCACACCTGAGCTTGGCTTCATGGCACTTTTGCTCTTCCTAAGGCAAAGTTCATGGCATGGGCTTGTGCCATGTTGTTCCCATCTCTGTCACCGTGGACATAAGTGGGCTATGACAGGCTATGGCATGGGTCAGTAATTAGGTGAGCAAGGGTATAAAGCTCTTTCTTCACTTGTGCAGAATGGACAGTGAGAGTAATGCAATTAACAGTATTAGTTTCATAATCAGACACTTACCATTACTAGTCACCCAACTTGAATAACTATACAGTGTGATTTGGTAATGTTACCATGCAGCAGTACAGCATGGGGGCTGACCTGCTAGAAAGCAGCTCTGTGGAGAAGGACCTGGGGGTCCTGGTGAACAACAAGCTGCCAAGAAGGCCAATGGTATCCTGGGATGTATTAGGAAGAGCCTTGCCAGCAGGTCAAGGGAGGTGATCCTGCCCCCTCTACCAGCCCTAGTGATGCCATATCTGAAATACTGTGTCAACTTCTGTGCTCTTCAGTACAGGAGAGACATGGAGCTTCTGAAGCAGGTCCAGAAGAGGGCAACAAAGATGATTAAGGGACTAGAACGTCTCTTTTATGAGGAAAGGCTGAGGGAGCTGGGCCTGTTCATTCTGGAGAAGAGATGACTGATAGGGGACCATATGAATGTCTATATGTCTCTAAAGGAAGGGAGTCAAGAGGATGCAGCCAGGCTCTTCTTGGTGGTACCAAGCCATACGACAAGAGGCAACAGACACAAACCGTTGGACAGGAAGTTCCACCTGAATATGAGGAAGAATTTCTTTACTGTGTGGGTGACTGTGTACTGGAACATATTGCCCATTGAGGTTGTGGAGTGTCCCTCACTGCAGATATTCAAGAGCTGTATGGTTCTGACAACCAGCTAAGGTCCCTTCCAACCTTACCCATTCTGTGTTATCTCTGCTTCTCCTGCCATCCGATTTATTGATAGCATATTCAAACTGTATTTGCTGCAGTCACACAGATTTGCATGATTTCTGGTTGAGTGAAGGAGTATATGCAGCATGGTAATATCACTGTAAGTCACCTTCACAGAGTACAGAAGTAAGGCAGAAGCTTGTTTTTATGTAGGAGGCTACTGTACTGTTTAGTAACAAAGATTTTGTATATAACATATTTCATTCCATCACAGTGTCAGTCCTTGTGTCCTTATCCATAGAAATGCCTAGTTTAAGGACTTCTTAAAGTATGTGAAAAACCACAGTAGTCCGTCCCTACATGAAGTTGCAAACACCAAAGTGACAGATGCTTTTAAGTAGGAACTGTATTCTGCCCTTTGAAATTATCTACTAGATGGCAATGGAGATGCCATATTCCCCAGGAGTTCAGGAGAGATTTTGTGAGAGAGGAAATATTAACTATATGGTAAGTAAATCTGCATACTTTTGTCAATATAGTTACAGTTATTCCTCTGGTACCCTCATAACATTGTTCAGTTTATATTATCAATTGCAATGTTTATCTTTAATATAGAAAGAATTTTTTTTCTCTTGTAATTACTTTGGATGCACAAACCAAATATTTTTTTGCTTTATACTGGAGAAAAATTGGGGGTCATTTCAAAGAGAAGCTATAATTCAGAGACTAGATCCCATGCAATGAGTGCAATAAGATATTTGGATACTTAAACCCACTTCAGCCATACAGGTTTTAATTTTATACTTACTTTTTGTTGCCTACTTTGATCAGTGAATAAGTTGGTGCCGCAAATCCCGAACAGAGTTTAAATTATTTTAAAAGTCTCTTCCTCATTTAAGTGAATTTTCCCTGAAAAATGCAACATTGAACTTGGTGACTGAGATGACAGATAAAACCTGGATGTAAAAAAAATAAAGAACATGCAGGAATCGTCCTGAGATAACACCATGGCCATGTGTTGAAATACTGACGGTGCAATTTACTACAATCAAGGTTTAGTTTCAACCCCCATGTGTTTGATGGTGTTCTCCTTTCTGAATGCTGTATACAAACAATGTTAAGAGGAGAGAGAAAGAATCACAGTGTGTTAAAATGCATACATCTTCATCAGGGACACTCTCTAGAAGCAGCATGATCCAAGGAGGTTAAATAGAATGTTTAGAATAAACATCTCTTGAGTGATAACCCTAGCTCTGACACTAGCACTCTGCCCAAGGCAAATTATTTTACATCTATAAAATGGAAATGATGGCTACTAACCTGCTTTACGGGAGATTTGCAAAGACAAATTAGATAATGTTTGTGCAATGCTTTCAACATGCAAAGTGCCATAAAGCTCCACAAGTTATTACCTCAGCCCTTGCTTTAAAACCTTAGTGAGGAGTCGTAGAATACAAACTACAATGCAAAATACAATGTTGACAATCTCAAACGCCATGCAAAATCTGAGCAAACTGGATTGGAAAAACCCGCTAATTCTGTTCTACTTCATTTATTCTCCTCCAATAAAAAGCCTGCTTTTTAAAATCACTTTTGCAGGGAAGTGCTGCACTGCCATTGAGGAATGGCTTCCAAAGAATTTTTTAGGAGGGGCAAATGCTGACCCACGTTTGTCGGATAACGTAACCAACCTATTGTTTTTTTGTTTCATTCAAAGGAAGGACCCAGCAGCAGGGATTTCTTTGCTCTTGAGGAGATTCTGAGACTGTATTCTGTTTTGAGGGGATGTGGAAGAGATAGGAAAATTAATCCTGTTTTTTTCACTGATAGATAAATCAGTTATTCATCCCCTTACAGTTACTTCTCTCCATGTGTGGCAAAGTAATCAGCTCAGTGGTACAGGCAAGTGGTGGTGAGCAATTGCAGCCAAATTCTGCAGTCTGGAAGTATCTTCATGTGAAAGAACTACCAGCTTCCATGGACTTCATAGGTCAGCATGTTTATGCTCAATATATAAAAAACAGGAGATATATACATACTATAAAGGAAGCAAGTCAAAAGAAAGCTGAAACAAAATGTTGTTGCATTTAGTATTCTTACTATGAACTATCAATTTAAAATTTAGTAGTCAAAAGGTACAGACGGTATTTGTCCCATGAACTTTGAACCATGCACACATGCAGCTCGTAATAAATGTTTTGCAACGTGAATATTGCATGCCCTTGGAAAAATTTATGCAGTTACATTAGCTTCAAAGGAATGATACCAAAGGCAGTCACTGGGTATGCGATCAGCTGTTTAGGGAAAATGTCATGTCTGAATTCAAACCATTTCAGAAATTGTTCAGTTGTATAAAAAAGGCCTGAAAGTTCTGCCTGTGATAATCTTCTAAAAGTTCACTCTTAGAGTGTCTTTATGTATCTCATGACCTCGGCAAGCAGAGCCCAATTCCACAGAAGTAACATATTTGTGCTCACAAAGGTGGGAGGACATGGTTTCAGCCATGAAACCAATCATGTGAATAGAGTTCCTCAGATGCTATTAATGTCTGGGTTTACTTCAAAGTATATCTTTCACACTATTGACAAAACATAATCAAACCAGAATGCCAGCTACATCATACAAAAGCTGATTTGTAACTCAATTCATCCTCAAAACTTATTATGGGCATGGTGGGATGAGCCATGGTTAAAGGCATGTGGTCAGGCTTTGGGCTTTGTGCTAGGAAAAGGAAATAGGATGATGGTTTTCTTTGCCCAGTTAGGACAGTAACTAGTTAAACTATCAGAAAAAAAAAAGGAGATTATACAGAGGAAGTTGAGTGGTAGGAGTAGAGCAATGCATCTCTCCAGGAACATGCATAACAGAAGAAAGTCAAGGTACACTCAGTGTCTATGTCGTAATCTATTGTGTTCCAATACCCTGTGACAGACAGAGGCATTTAGCATGTAATTTCCCAAACCTCATGTCATTACGGACTTCAGTTCTGGAGTTCCCACTTAATCAGAACAGTTTTAAGGCCTCATGTCCTATTGACTGTGTGACCCAAATCTTCACAAGTGCTTTATGAAGAAATTACCATCAGCATTTAACAAGTTTGAGCGTTGAATCATTATTTACTCTGAGAAATCACAGCCCAGACAAGTGGCGCTTCTACGTCCTATTTATGTGCCTGAGTGACAAGTCAGTACTTCCTCCCACTTTCCAGAGGACAGCCTGTTAGAAAAAGAGCTTGTAACCATAAGCATATTTTAATGAATACTGAACAGCTTGGGTTTGCCTCTTGGGGAAAAGTATGTTGAGGGGAAAGAGCAGCATACATGCAGTCTTTTGCCTGATGTGTGTCAATGTCCCTGGAACTCCTCAAGAACATTATTAGCATGTGTTTATTAAGTAACTTGCTATGTGGAGCCGGGAGAACTTTCTCACTGCTTGTGGAAGGGTAATAGAAACAGTATGGGCAGATAGGGACCCTGTTATCTGTGTGCTAAACATGCATAAAAACAATGTGATTTTATTTTCACGCACACACTTGGCCTTGCAAGTATTGAGAGTAAAATGACTAGAACGAGAGCGGGACTATTCGAGGGGCCAACTGGGCTGCGCTGATTTCGGGGGATCAGAAACGAGGTCGGAATCGCGGAGATGCTCCCCCGGAGACTGACCCTCCGGAGCGCCTTTGCCGCTGCTGCTCCCCTGCGAAGAGCCTCGGCTCTTGCTTGCCCGCACTCCTCTCCCTAGGGCTGCGAGGACCCTAAGGAACGGGACGGTACAGCGTTTGTGCTGCAAACCCCTCCGGGGCACCCGCGCTCCCCCAAAGCCTCTGTCCCCACCGCCGCCGGAGCCGGGGACGCTCCGCTGTTTTCGCCAGCAGCGGGGCAAACGCACACGCTCACGCCTTCGGCAGCTGCCGGGAAGGAAGAAATTCCCCCCACCCTTCCGAGCAAGGAGAGACAACAGCACTACCTCCTCCCCGTCTCTCCCTTCCTCTCATCCCATATCCCGGGACAGGTGGCGGATCCGCCCCTTCCCACCTGGGCGGGGAAGGCGCCACCGGTTCCTCCTCTCTCCTCCTCCT
>NW_008660234.1:0-12632 GCF_000695815.1 Acanthisitta chloris
TTATATATGAACTTGCTCTTTTATTTCTGCTATCATAACTGCAATTGCTCACTCAATGGCTGTGATGGTATGAATTTCCACATTTATTCACTCTCCTTACTTCACACCAAAAGGTTGTTCAAATTATAGGAATGACTCAGTTGACACAGTCCAAGAAAATATTTGTAACCTTTTAGGCCACAGCAGACTGGGCTTAAAAGCATAAGAAACAAACAGACTACCAGCTACAAATTGTCTGTTGTGAAGCAATCCCTTTTATGCTTTTCTAACATACTATGCTCCAAATAAAGTCTTGTAACTTTATAATCTCAAGAAGATTTATGAAAACAACCAAACTTCTTCTCACCAAACAATGCTGTATCTGTATTCAAGTTTACTTCTCTATAGAATTCAGCAGACAATATTTGGCACACTTTTGGGAACAATTCCATTAGAGGACTGTGGGGGCTTTTCCAGCTAGCATTAGAACAGTATTTTGGCTGTGTGATCAGATTATTTTCCCAGCAGAGGTTTTATGCCTGTCATGCATGAGTGTCATAATCTTAACACAGATTTTACATTTAAGTTTACCTTCCTCCCTCTTCCGCAGTATCCATGCAGCCTATGATACTTATCAGTTGCTGGCCTATAAATTCCTTTGTCATCAGGTTCTCAAAACAATTAAAGTCTTCTTTTTCTTCTTCACTGAGAACTGGCATATTTTGAATGTAACTGAATCCAAACAGTACAGATATAATTACATTCTGAATCATTGTTGGACTGTTAAAAACAAAAACAGCCACCCCAAACCAAACAGAACCAAAGAGCCAAAGACTCCCCCCCACCAAAAAATCCCACCACTTCCTTGTCCTGTATATACAAGTAGTTGTGTTAGTTGCAAAGCTTAAAGATTAATGTTTGTGTTCTCCTTTTCAGAGATTAATATTTGCAGGAAGTCATTCATCCCAAATAATGTACAGTTTAAAAATAATGCACTTCATTTTAAAAACTCCTTTTGTTTGAGAAGATAAAACAGTAAGAAACATAAAATGACAAGTTAAGCTTTACACATGTTTCAGTTCTGTACCCTGCATAAAGGCAGCATCTTAGGAATGAATGGATAATGCACCATTTTTTGTATTATTTTTCTGCATATTTAGGTACTATGCAATTTTTTTTACAAGTTCAGAAGTGTTATCTTGCCTACAAGACAAAATACAAGAAAAGCATGGAAGTGTAGAGTCGATTTTAAATTCTTTATCTGATCAAACATGTCACCACAGGAGGACAAGAATCTATTGTCAGATACACTCAGCAATATAACATGGCAAGTGTAATCAGCTTGCTGCATTTCTTTATTTTTCTAGTCACTCTTCTTTTATCAGAATTTTATCTACCAATGAGAGTATGAATGCTCAGAAAACCTGGAGTGAAACATATCATGTACAAAATCCAATACTGAACAGAATATAATAAAATACAATTCAAATATTGATATGAGCAGTGAAAAAGATGCTTTTTTTCTACCACAGCCTTGCAGATACTTTTCAGCAACAGCCTGTCATTTTTAGATTTTCAGCATTTCTTCAAAGTTAGAACAAAAACCTTGCACACAGCTAGTGTTTCATTCAATTCTGCCCCTCCTCCCTCTCCCCCACAAACAAAATCTTCTGTAATTGGCTCATTTAGCAGCTTTGTCTCTGCCTTCAAACATAACTTTTTGGGAAGCAGGCAAAAGAAAAGGGAATGAGGCGTCACTTTCAAAATTACTTCTCTTGGGGACAGCACCCAAATCTTACTTTATTATCACAAATTACAACAATGAAAACAATACCAGTTTCTGCAAGCTCTAAAACCTTTCTGCAGGCTTTTTGCAAACTCACAGCAACCTCGATAACAACAGGCACACAAAGGTTAGCTGTGTATTACAGAGCAACAACTTCTCATCTTAAATGACAGAATTATATGCTTGTGATCTATCAGTCCATTTGGCTGGTCACTCAGAAAAAAGGACATTCCAAAAACTGGTTTTAAATTAGCTGTTTGCAGGTTGTTTAAAACAAGTAAATCCTCACCCAAAAAAAAAATTTAATAAAAAAGGGGAAAAAATTAACAAAACAAAACAAAACAAAAAAAAAAAATCACAGTTCAAGTACAACTTTTAGGAGTCCTGAACAGTTGAATAAAAGAAATATTCTCTACTTTAAAAAAAAACCCACAAGTCTGCTTTAGTGGTAAGAGACTTATTTTGAAATGTAATGTACCTTAATAAGTAATCTGCATATACAGGTGGATCTGGTAATATCTGTTCCAGTAGCTCTTCACCTTCTTCACCTTTTGATTTCAGATATTCACAGAGACATCTCCAATGTAACACATTCTCAGCTGTTAAGTCTTCCAATGGAATCAGTTTTCTAAACAAAATCGAACAAAGACATAAATAAACTTGTGTCAAAGAGAACAAATGCACAGAAATATTAAAAAGTTAGAAATCATTATTAATTCCTAGGATGAAAATACAATACTGCCAAAGGTATTTCCCAAAGAAATACTTTAATATTGACAAAAATAACACTCTCTCTCTCTCTCTCTCTCTCGTGAGGACATAGAGCCCTCAAAGCCTCTCACTATGCTGCACTTCTCAATATTTTAAATCAAGGCAGTTCATGTCTATGCAGAAGGATTCTGCTCAGCCCTTCAACCCTCCCAGGGCAATCACCCAGGTACTTTCACTCTGTGAATCATCATTATTGGAAATGATGGAAAACTGAACTTCATGAATCTGCAGAAATGCAACAATTGCATTCAAATATTTTTTAACTTCTGTCTGGTCATTGTTTATTCTGTTCTTAGCACAAGACCTTCATATAATATATGAGTAGTGATCACAGTATGTCAAGTGCAAGAAGTAATCCAACTGCCAATTGCCAAGCATGGCAATTCATCTTCATTTTCACAACCAGAACATTAAGTTGTGCATTAATTCGACCTCAAAACAGAAGTTTTCTCTCTTTTCACTGCAGCAGTACTTTTCACTCTCTTGAATCCCATTCTAGTTGCAAACTAACAACAATTTTGGTTTTGTTTTAGGTCCCCCACATACAAAAAAACCAAAACAAACCTGAGCAACACGTAGATAAGACTGACCATTTGACAGCTTCTCATTAATCTGAGAGGTCTTTATTTAAAAGTAAATTTAACAAACAGAAACTACAGACTTCAAAAATCTAACCATTCATCATATTGATACTACATCACTCAAGTTGTAGTCAGAAACATAAATCAAATAAGCTCATTACAAGCTGAATAATTTAACTCCTAAAAATGTCATTTAGTCTAAAAGATTTATTTCTAAAAAAAAATTCTCAGCCCAGTCTTTCAGAGTGGAAGCCTCAATTTGTGCAGCATCAAAGACAGACTGAGAAGCTCATAACTATATAAAGTTCTCTTTTGAACCTCTTAAGATACTGGCACATTTCCAGAGGCTGTAAGAAAGTTATTTCACCATTACTGATAATTTTACAGCCAGACAGGCCCACGTCTATAGCTTTGGAGTACAATGCATAGAGCATCTACTGATTCCAAACCATCTGACATGCTACTACTAGACTGCAAGACACTTCATATGATATTATGCATTTCCCCCCCAAAAACACAGAATCTTTGCTATCACTTCTTAATCAGTGACAATTAGTCATTTAATTTTATTATCTGAGATCAGACTCCTACTACTGTTCAAAATCATTCCATTCTCATTGCCTCAATTAACTCAAGCTGTTTCTTCTCACACCTTCCTCTCCCCCTCAGCAATTGCCCCCTCAGCTTCAATTTCTAATTTTCTTCCCCTCTTCATTTTTACTTGATGGATCTTAATATTCATCATAATATCTTCTTCAAGGCTTAGGAACTCAGTCAAATTCTACAAAACACTAATTTAGGAAAAGACAACTAATACACCAAACTCTGCCAAGCTCTTAAAACAAGTAAAATACCTCCAAAACAAGACTGGCACATAAGCCCAGTAATTCCATTCTGATTGATTCCCCAAACAGTTCATGGATAACTGATCCAGCCCCAAACTGTGCTGTCTCTAGCTCAGCAAAAAAACATAGAAGTCAAAGAGTAATAGGAAATGTACAAGAAAGACCAGAAGTATTACTGAAAAGGAAAAATAATAGGAAAAAAAGGAGCTTTTCAGTACCCCATGTTAAAAGAAGAGAGGAAGTCAGTCGTGAGCATAAACTAGAACACTGCCTTTGTGGTAAACTGTACAGAACATAAAACAATTTAAGCTGTTAGTCTCATAAAAGCCTGTTTAACCAACTAATTTACTGTCTGCTTTTAGGATTTAAGAGAATGATTTTGGAGGCATTCTGGAAACAAGAAGTTGAAGACATTTCTTTTTCCCCTCTTCCTTATCTGGTACAATCATTTTCAGCTGGTGAATACAGATCTCTTAAGAAAGAAGAGAGCATATCCAAACACCAGGGAGGCAACACAGCTTACACTACAATAGCAGTTTTACCACAGCTAATAGTTACTCCGCTCCCCATTTAAATATAACCTTAATTTTACATTCTTATACAAAATATTCAGCTTTTGGAAGTGAAAAGTGCCCTGCATACCTGCTGTCAAGGCTTTTACAGTTCTGAACAATGTCATGAAGTGGGGATAATGAAAACAATGCATTTAGCACTGGGAAGGCCACTTCTGGGCAGTTTTCTATATCAAGTCGATGAAGCAACTCTAAAAGATCTCCTTCAGTGTATCGTAACCAGGCTTGAAGTAGCTTCTTCACTACCTCCTTAACAGCACCTGATAACACAGGAATTTAAACACTTTAAAACAGCAAAGGTCAAAAAATACTTCACAAATCATTTTTCTACAGAAAAAGAAAGAAAAGTTATTATACAGTTGAACTTAATGCTACCTTAAAAGAAAAAACCCAACTTTTTAAGTGTAGTCCTATACGGTGTCATGAGGAAAAGTACTACCTGTCATGTATGTGGATTATGCTTAAAGGCTGCATGGCAGTGGAGAGAAGAAATTATAAAAGAAATTAATAATCTCAGAGAAGGGAAAGAAAACATGTAGAGCTGTCTTTACAATATCAAAATGACTGATTAAAACAACAATTAACAGAATCCAAGGGAAAGACAAAAACCATGGAAGAAAAATTAGAATTGACTCTATTAAAAGCCCCCAATCCTCTGGATGTTAGAAAAATGTGAAAATTAATAGTATCCCCTGAGGATTGGGATGGTGATATTTGGGAAAGCCCTGATGAGAACACTGATGAGGAAGAATGGGACTTTGATGAAACAATTGGACCTCTAGCTCCTAAAGTGGAAGAGGTTACAGAAGTAAAAACGAGACCTATAATTAGAACTGAGGTGTCTGAAGGACCTCATGGAGGTCAGAGGAGGAACACAGTCAGTACTACTCCCTGGGACACCCTGCAATTGGCAAATCTACAGGAAAAATATGGACCAAAACCAGGGATGTCAAAGCCTGAGTATTTGTGGAGAGCTTCTCTAACAAACTTGGTCTGAAGCTCCCACTCTGCCCCTGCCACACAGCGTAAGAAAGCACACAGCCGATTCTCTCTTCCTTTCCTGTCAAGAACATGCCAAGATGATCCCCACCAGCCAAAAGGAAAGGTAGATCAATAAAAAACACATGT
This sequence comes from Acanthisitta chloris, assembly GCF_000695815.1. NCBI lineage: Eukaryota > Metazoa > Chordata > Aves > Passeriformes > Acanthisittidae > Acanthisitta > Acanthisitta chloris. The sequence goes on from NW_008660234.1 coordinate 5,663, forward strand.
ATGCATAACACACTTCAAAGAGCTCTACTTAGCAATGAACACAGTATTTTAATCTTGGTCCCTAAGTGAATATCCACATAGACCCTAATTCTCACAATGCCCAAGCAGCACATCACTAAGCAAGGAAAAGTCTCAGAGTAAAATTCAACAGGGCTTAGTACAGACTTTCCAAACAAAGTATACAGATTACACATTAGCCCTTGATCAAGTTGGCAGCTTTTATTGTGAAATTCATATATACAATTGCTACTGCTGAAAAAAGGAGAAAAAAACCCCAGTGTTCTATGCAGACAGGCCAAGACTGTCTCGCTCAGATGCATTTGGGCTTTTGATCTTTTGGCAACAACACCACACACAATTATGGGTACATTCTGAATGGCTCTTTATATAAAGTGATACAGTACACAAGACATTGAAAAGAATAAAGCTGCTCCATGATGAAATGCATAAGGGTCAAGCAAGGATTCATTAAAAGATAATTCAAAGTAGTTAAACAAAAAACTAACCAGCTGAGAAGATTTCTCTCTGTAAGCACATAGGAAACATTTTGACACTAATATTAATGTTCACATTTCAATTCTTTAATATATTTATTAGTTACAAAAATATCTATAATTAAACGTTTCCAAATACACCAAATTAAATAACTACATGTTTCTACTTCTGTGTTTAATTACATTACTGGTTTTACTTTTAATAACATTTCATCCTATTTTAGAGCCCAGTGGCTTTCAGATTTTTTGGAAGTTCTTTCTGGTTTGTCCACTCTAAGTGGACAGGAAAACCAAAGCAGCAAGCAGATATCTTGTGCTTAAACATTTCCTGGTACCTCATTACTTTGAGCTCCTTATTACTGCCATCACAGCTTCCACATAAACCATCCTCAACACATCAAAGTATTGTCTCTTAAACATGTGTATTAAGATATTGAAGGAGATTGTCTCTTACCAGATCTGTCATTAAGTCCTTGTTGCAGCAATTTTACTCTCTGTGCTATTGACAGAGCTCTTATGTGAACTTTTTCTGCCAAAACCTTAAAAAGAGTTAAGACATTAAAATACACTTCTACAAATGGTAACAACTGAATCCATTAACTACCTGAGGTTTTACACTCCCACTTTTATCCATCCACAGAAATCCTAAATCAATAAAAGCCTGTGATACCTATACCATTAGCACTGTATCAATACATTAACCTGCAGATCCTCATGCAGGATGAAGAAAATGTAAAATAAAGACTAAAGGTAACACATAAGCTTAGAAGCTCATCAGCTCTGCTTGAATGCCTCACCTGCATATGAAAACTATCCTCTCAGTTTAAAGCACCAAGGGCAATGAATACCTACAATAAATTATGGAAGCATGTTCTTTTCTTAAAGACTACTGATTCAGATTCAGTTAAAAAAGAGAATTTAAGTTAAGAAAAAGCAGAAGATGGTTCTGTGTGAAAAAACCTGAACGTTTTGTTTGAAGATCTTGCCTGCAATGCCTGCATAACAAAGAGACAGGTTAGCATACGCTCCTGCCCTTACCTCCCTACGTGTAAACATCAGTAACAGACATGACTTCTCCAAACTGAAATACCAAAAACATGCAATTTTTACACTGCTACTGCTGTGATCCTATCTTGACTTAATTATCTATTATGAAATAGCAGGGAACAAAATTTTCTTCATAAACCTCAGAAAACACATAAGTAGAAAACAACAGCTTGCATACAAAATTTATACTTTTACTGTCTGATCCTGGAGGGACAAGTTCTATCACAAAAGCAATTTCTATCCAGCAAGTTGTGCAGTTAATTTCAGGGGTTTTAACTTGAAAACTTATATTCAGTCACTCCCCCTCAAAATTCTGGCCAGTGCAAATAAATTTACTGTCCTTAGTGTTTAACCAGAGAAATATAAGAAACCATTTAAAGCCTTTTTCCCAAGTCAGTCTTTGCAATTAATGTTAAGTGATCCAATTTACCCCATATGCCAACTTCCTGACACCTTCCTTTACATCCATAATGCGACCCACGATTACTGGCAAAGTCCTTGCTGATGGAGCAATACACGACAGCACTGCACGTCTGACTTCTGAGTTTAAATCATTTTCCAGCAATGTGTTGTAAACTGAAAATGAAACAGTCACAATAATGTTTTGGTAACAGTTTGAGACATTATAGAAAAACAGAAAATACTAACAACAACAAAAAAAACCCCAAACAAAAACCCAAACAAACAAAACCAACCAAACAAAAAACCCCCAACAGCTATTATTAAAACCTCTCTCCTGTCTCTGCAGAGCTGATACAAATTTAGGAAACAGTTTGTGTCCTGCGTTGCAGGGGGGAGGGTATCCACGGTATGTATTCTATTATCATCTCCACAAGCTGTTAAAGCAGGTGGGGCAGTGATCGTTATCACCTTGTCCCTCCCTCAGGGCAATCCTGATGGCTCCCTCAGGGGGCTGTCTCTGATTAACGGGCTGTCAAGGACCCACGCAGGACACATCCTCCCAGTGATCCTTATCGACTTGTCCCATGGTGAGGTGACTCACCCCAGGGGTGGGGAGCCAAACATGCTCACAGGGATATAAACTGGGGTTTGGACCAGCACAGGGAGCCCTTTGCCTGCTGGATTCCCAGAGGACAAGAGCTGCTGCTTGGACCTTCGGGAGAGAGCAGGATCTGCGGGATCACTGCTCCAACAAACCCATCACTCCAGGAGGTCTGCAGCCACCATTTAATCGGACTACTGCTACACCCTGACTGACAGGGTGTCAGGTTACTTTCTGACTCTGTCAGGTTATTTTCTGACTCTTGTCAGTTTTAGGTTTTTTTTACTGTTGCATTTGTGTTGTTTTGTTGTGTTGTTCATATTAAATTGTACTTGTGACTCAGAGTCTCTCACCGGTTTGCTTTTCAAACCAGCACAGTTAGGGGTCACAACCCCAAAATTTTATGGCAGTTGCAAGCTGAGCTATGATCTCAAAAGAAATTCAACAACAAAAATAATGTTTGCAATCATAAGTAGGAACTTCAGTTAACAACTCTACGAACTGCTACTCTAGATCCCAACCATAAATAACCATTTTGTCATTTACTGGGCAAAACCCAAAAGGTTCCAGATGTTGGCTCCTTTAGCCCTCTATTCATGAGTTCTACATCCTTATTACCTTTGAGGCAGATCCTCAAATTTTCCTGTAAATAGAAAACTGCAGTCTCCATTAAGCCTACCAAAACTCATATAGTAAATCTCACAAAATGCTTTTTTGTTATATTCTTGACCCTTGTTCAAAATTAAAAGGAACTACAAAATTCATTTCATCAGAGCATACATAAATTCATCTACTTGCTCTGTGAGACAATGTTTAGCCATGAAATTTATGTACTTCTAAATGAGCAACTTATGAACACTTAGAAAATAAAATTTCAAAAGAAGGAACCTTAACAACAGAAACCCTCAACTCATTCTTCAAAAAACACAATACGAAAAGTTTAATTGGGGCACAATTTACATAACAGCCATGCTGGTACAGACCTACACTGTCCATCTTGAGGTAAGGGAAGCAGAAGTTTAGTCAAGGATCATATAGTACACAAAGAAGTCCACAAACAGCATCAAGACACTTGTCTTGCAGAGATGCTGATCTCTTACAGAAAGCTGTCATTTGAGACAAAATACAGTTTGTCTATAATTATCTTTAGTCTAAGAGTTTTTGGACTAATTCAATTCAATTAACACCACAAGAGTCCTTAGAGGGCAAGATTTGAATAACCATGTATCCTATCTCCACCCCAGTTGGCAACACATTGTTCTCAGCATCCTGCTACAGTCAGTGCACAGAGCAGCCTCAGCCCATTATGATTGTCTACCAGATCTCTCTTTCAAGCAGTTGTGTCTTTTCCCCCTTAAACATACACAACTCTTGCACCTACAACTTCCTCTGGCAAAAAGTTCCACAGTTTACAAATGGATTACAAGAACACTAAGATTCATTTGCTCAGTGCTTAAAAATAAGTTTAAAAATGCTTTAAAGTAATGCAAAAATCAACAAATATTCCTAAACAAAAGAAAAAGTCCAATACTACTTACTAGTAACAACAGGGCAGTTTACATCCGTAGGATCCTGAAGTCTTGACAGGGCCAAGACAGCCTGAATCCTCACACTGGAAAATTTATCTTTAAGTCTAGTCAGCATAGCTTCATTGATTTTATCAAAGAGGTCATCATCAATCTGGGCATCCTCAGGCATGTTTCCCAAAATCTTGTTAAGAAGCTGACATGCTCGAAACCTGACTACATGGCTGTTTGCATTGTGAGACTTGGGGAGAGAAAATAACAAGACTTCTTATAATCACATTTTTCTCATTTCCAACATTAACATTCCAACTATTAACATGCACACGTAAGCAGCTAATATTCCATGGAGTAAATGAAACATGCACTTCCATATCTCAAAAGCTGTGCCTGTGTAACTTTTTAATAAGATCAAAAATGTGGAAAACAACAATGGCCCATTGCCTGTATCAGTCACAGGGGAAGCAGCAGGCTCACCACTCTGTGCAGCCTGCACTGCATTAGCTAACTTACTGCTCTTCCTCCATAAAACATTAGAAGAAAGAAGACTTGAGCAATGATGACTAGTGCTCTTGGTCTGATCCATAATCTTCCCATGACAAAAGTCTAGTTTAAGTAAACGTAATTCTGTTTGTGTGTTCATGCTATAGGAACTCTTGACCTTTCCATGCAGTCCTTGCAGTAAGCAGAAAGGAATAACACATGACAACCTCTACTTGTATGGAAGATGTTATCATAGAATCATAGAATTTAGGGGTTGGAATGGACCTTACAGACCATCTAGTCCCAACCCCCTATGCCCTGGGACACCTCCCCACTAGAGCAGGTTGCTCATCCTGGCCTTGAACATTGCTAGGGTTGGGGCAGCCACCACATCCCTGGGCAACCTGTTCCAATGTCTCACACCCTTATAGTAAAAAACTTTTTTCTAATATCCAACCTAGACTTTCCCTCCTACGGTGTGAACCCATTACCCCTTGTCCTATCACTGTAGTTCCTAACAGAGTCCCCCTCCAGCTCCTTGTAGGCCCTTCAGATATTGAAAAGTTGCTATGAGGTCTCCATGCAGCCTTCTCCAGGCTGAACAGCCACAGCTACCTCAGCCTGTCTTCACAGGGGAGATGCTCCAGGCCTCTTAGCAACTTCCTGACCTCCTCTGGACTTGTTCCAACAGTTCCACATCCTTCTTCTGTTGAGGACACCAGAACTGCACACAGTATTCCAGGGGAAGGTCTCACAAGAGCACTGTTTCTCACTATTTCTCATTATCAAAGAAACAGTATAAATCAATTTCCACAACTTCACACTTAGAAATGCACTTACAGTAAAAGCCATAGCAACACATCTGACAGACAAAGGAGCACAGTTCACATTATCTCAAAGGCCTAGCTTGTTGGGTTATTGTGTGGGGTGTAATGGGTTTTTTTTTGGGCTGGTGTTACTCATAAAGCACTAGCTGTGCCTTGCTTCCACTTTTTCAGTTCTAGTTTGTAAGTATCATCTCCACCAAATCCTCTCCACTTCAATAAGTTCCCATTTGTTATGGTGAACATGTGATAAAAAGTGTTGCTGTACCTCCAGCAGAAATTTAAACACATAACTCAGAAGTAAATTTTCTTCTTCTTCCTCCTCACTACCATGTTTGTTCTCAGTAACAAACTTAGCCACGAAATCGATCACTTGCTCCACAGCTGGTTCCCGTCTGTAGACTACCATAGCATACTTGAGGAAATGGATGAACTTTTCATGGAACTCCTCTTTATCCTCCAGCTGGGAGAAAAAGAAAAAAAACAACCAAATAATAGAAAAATGAAATTACAACAAAAGATAACTACCTGGGGATAAAATAGAACAATTAAATGACAGCAAAAAGTAAATACCTGGGAAAAAATAGAACAATTAAATGACAACAAAAGATAACTACCTGGGGAAAATATAGAACAATTAAATGACAACAAAAGGTAACTTACCTGGTTCACTTTTCAAGAGCTGTACCATGGAAAAACAAAATAAATGGGCTTATAACTGACAGCTTCCATTTGAATTCCTCACAACAGCCAGGGCACACTCCACTGAGCACTTTGCTTTAACCCCAGGGCAGGCACAAATCCTGAGCTGAGCTCTGCAGCAGATTAAGGCGAGCTCCAGAGTTCAGCTTTCCCTGCTGACAGGTTTCAGAACGCCAGATCGACACCCGCGCCCACCACTGCTCCGCGTCGCACCCAACACCTCCCAGCAGCATCACCCCTGCCTGGCTGTTCCACAGCCACAGCGGCGGCAGACAGCTTACACAACAACCCTGCCCTCCTTTTTTGGGAAAAACAGAGTAGGTTTGGGGCAGAATTTGTGTTCAATCTCGAGGTTCTCCCGAGCACGGAGGCTCCGTCCATCACCCCTGCCTGGCTGTTCCACAGCCACAGCGGCGGCAGACAGCTTACACAACAACCCTGCCCTCCTTTTTTGGGAAAAACAGAGTAGGTTTGGGGCAGAATTTGTGTTCAATCTCGAGGTTCTCCCGAGCCCGGAGGCCCCGTCCCCACCGCGCCGCCCAGAGCGAAGCAGCCTCCGCGCGGCGGCAGTACCTGAGCGTAGGTGTTCTTCAGAGACACGACGAGCTTCGCCTGGTTCTGGCGAGGCTTCTGCGCCAGCTGAAAGGCTTCCTGGAGCTGCAGAGTGTCCCTCATGGCCGCGGACACAAAGCCCAGAGCCGGCACCGCCGCGCAACGGCCGCGCCCGCTTCATACCTGAGCGTAGGTGTTCTTCAGAGACACGACGAGCTTCGCCTGGTTCTGGCGAGGCTTCTGCGCCAGCTGAAAGGCTTCCTGGAGCTGCAGAGTGTCCCTCATGGCCGCGGACACAAAGCCCAGAGCCGGCACCGCCGCGCAACGGCCGCGCCCGCTTCA
>NW_008660235.1:0-552 GCF_000695815.1 Acanthisitta chloris
GGCGTCCAGCTCGGCGGGGCTGGGGTAGCGCGGGGAATGCATGGGTGCCACCGTCTCACCTGCGGGAGCAAAGCGGAGGGTGAATCCGGTGCCACCGGGTGCCACCAGGTGCCACCAGGATGAGGAGGACCCACAGCCCCAACACCCATCACCCCCTGGCAGATCCCACCCGCTCCCGGCAGAAAGCAGGTCATGGCACCGACCTGCCCCCTCCTGCTGACAGAGTCACTTGTAAGTGGCCTAAAATAAACTCGGTGTGGAGAATGGAAATGTCACTTTACCCAACGGGGGAATCTTTCTCCGAGATTGGATTTAAACTACATTATACAAGCAATTTCATGGGTGCTTTGCGCTGCTACGAGAACCTCACCAAAAATGGAAAAGCATTGCATTTACCAGCCATAAATCAGCAGTTCCTATAATGAGCACAAAAATGTCACTTTTATGCAATTTTACAGATGAACAAAACTGGTGAAATTAACTGTGGTAACCTACTGGAGTCAGCAAAAGCCACTGCAGAAAAAAAAATTATATATGTATATAGTTTTGTTC
>NW_008660235.1:592-818 GCF_000695815.1 Acanthisitta chloris
AAACTCATTTGTCGTTCCCATTATACTTTCATTTGGAGTTTATCTTGAGTATCCAATGAGCCACCAACTGTGAAAATGATTAAATCTACAAAATCTATCTAATAGATGGAATAAATTAGGTGTTTAAAATCTCCACACATACACACACACACACACGGAGGCTCAGGCACGTACATGGGAACGATGCTTGGTCCCCCAAACTCCCAGTCCTGCCAGGGGATGTCTG
>NW_008660235.1:1069-1814 GCF_000695815.1 Acanthisitta chloris
AGCTGCACCATCAGGTGAATTCTGCACCTTCAACAAAACCATTGCCTGTCCCAGTCCTGCTCCGAGTGATGCTTCCACGGTGGCAGCATGCCTGGATGAAGCAGGCACCAGATTAAACCAGGACTGAGGGGGAGAACGGGGCACTGGGAGGTGGTGGGCTGGCACATCACCCCCCTGGCAGCAGTGGGGGGTTTGGGGGGAGGCAGCAGCGAGGCTCTGGCTGCTCTCCCTGCTCTCCATCAGTGCCTAATTGAACAGGCAGCACACGGTGCCTGCGCCAGCCATTCCCCCAAAAAAAAAAAATAGACATTGTTATTAACGAGTGTATTAAGCCAATTAAAACCAACGCCTCTGAGCAGGATTTAATGTAGCTGCCGGGAGACAGGAGGCACAGCTCCCTCCGGCAGGACACGTGTAGGCACATGGCATCGGCTCCACGGCATCGGCTCTGCCAGGAGCATCCTGGGCACTGCCCAACCTCCAGAGAGCCAGCGAGGGGCACACCTGGTGTGCACGGGGAGTTCTGCCGGGCACAGGTACCTCTGCACCCGAGGGCTGTGACTGGGACCCCCTTTTGCCCGGTGGCACATCTGCATTCCCCTTCACGCAGGCACCACTGTCCTTGGAGGTGGCAGCATGGTGAATACTCAATTAACATGACACTAATTAGCCGGTGACACTTGCAGAATCCCTAATGAGCCCATGCCACGGAAACGTTCCTTTGCAAGGAAAAAAAAAATATTTG
>NW_008660236.1:0-1729 GCF_000695815.1 Acanthisitta chloris
TATCGTGGGCAAAGCTTCTAAAATGTGCCTCTCCCTGGCTCACCCTTCTCCCGGGGCACCTTGATGAAGTGCTTGTTGAGGGCGAGGTTTTACCGGATGGCGCTCTGGAGCCAAAAGAGAAGAAAAACAAGGCTGAATGCTTGTCTGCTGGTGCAGAACCTACCCGTGCGTGGAGGCTGGGGCAAAAGCATGTTTTCAGCAAGGCCCTTTGGGAAAACAAAGCAGAATTGTTAGCAGGGGCTTTGCAGTGGGTTTCCCCAGCCTTGCCTGGGTGAGCACCGCTGCCGGGGATTGTGGCACGCTGCGTATTTGGGCTGGGAATAAGCCAAGCGGAAGGCTGAGCCACCCAGGGCCCTCCTGCAGTGCCGTATCCTCGAACGCTTCACGTGCCAAGGTCCCCTCGTGCGACAGAGGAGGGCATCTTTCGGTCCTGCCCTTTTAATAGTTCTCGTAACGGAGCAGACGGTTGCAAACCCGAGGTAGAGGATTGCCCCATTTTAGATGGTGAGAGTGGAGCCATCGGCACTTGTGTGTTGCCTCCCCCCCATTCTAATTCAATTGCAGGGAATACCTTTTGGTTCATTCTGTTCGAGGTGCCGGAGGGAGGGGTGGGGTTGGGGGGGGAAGACGACAGCACCTTTTGTAGGTTCTGTTAGGAGTTTTCTTGCTGCCTTCTGGAGTTATAGCAGCGAAAGTAGAAGCGTCAGCGGCGCTCTCCCCCTTCATCGCCCGCAAAGGTTCTATGATTAGTTTACAGAGAGTAGAATACTTGCTAGCTTCTTCCCGGGTGGGCAACTCAAACACTGCTGCGATCCTGGGGATTAAGTTCCTATGGTGTGCCCACACCATCAAGCCTTTAAGTGCCTGTGCTTCATAATAATTTTCTCTCACAGAGAGCATATGTTGGAGGAGTTTAAACCCCATCTCCTCCCCAACTGCTCACTTGCCTTTTTGCAGTGATTCCTCTTTCCTGACTTTCTTGCAGGCTTCCCAGACTTTCCCAGAAATTCTCCCACAGATAGGGATCCAAGAGACCTTCAGCCCAGAGCCAATAGGAGCCTCGGGGTCCAGGAGCCCAGTGGGTACCTCCTTGTTCCCAGAATGGCCCTGGGCTCTCCCCAAGAAGGGCTACCCCTGTGGCCGTTGCATTTGTGCCCAGCCAAGCTCTTTCCCAGTTACGGCCCTTTCCCACTGGTGGCCAGTGCCGCTGTCCTCCCAGTGGGACCCAGCATCCCTGCTGGACCTTGTCTTGCAGGTTGGAGGCTGTGGAAAGCCCTGCCCAGCCCTGTGGGGAGAAGGGATCAAGGCAAGAGGGCTCCAAATCTCCTACCTTCCAGGTAGGATCAGCAGGTCAGAAGTAGCAGAAGTTGTCGCTGATCCACTTGCAGATGGCGGAGAGGGTGATTTTGGCCTCCTTGCTGGCTTCCATTGCCATGCAGATGAGAGTGGCATAGGAGTAGGGTGGCTTGATATGTGGGTTGGTCTTGCAGTTGATGTTCCCCGCCAGCTGAGGGGGCAGAGCCGTGCCGTGGTGCATGGTGGTTGTGGAGATGGTGGAGGAGGCGATGGGCTTGCGAGGAATGTCGACGTACTCGCACAGGCCCTCGGCGGTCAGGGGAAAGTCTGCACACTGAAAGTCCACCAGACTCACCACATTCTCCCAGATGCTGCTGCGGTCCTCGGGGTCCTCAGATATCAGGGACAAGCCAATTTGGGCGCTGGTGAGGTT
>NW_008660237.1:0-253 GCF_000695815.1 Acanthisitta chloris
GTGGCTCCGGCGATCCGTCCCGCTCGCCGGCCTGGCCGCTTCCCGGGCAGGATTCCTGTGCAGCTCTGAGAGCCTTTCTTCCCGCTATTGATCTTGGATCCCCAGCCTAGGGCCACTTCCAAGGCTGTAAATCTCTCTGTTGCTCTACCTGGGCTCCTTGTTTTCTCTGCGGGGCTCCCAGACCTGCTGGAGATCTCAGCTTCTGTGCGTGGCCGGGATGTCCCCACCCCTGCCCTGTCCCCTGCCCTGTCCC
>NW_008660238.1:0-4712 GCF_000695815.1 Acanthisitta chloris
CCCAGTTGATTCTATGACTCTATGATTGAGTTTTTGGGAAACACAAATGTTTTACAAAAAGGAGTTTTGTTTCGCCACAGGCCAGAAAAAAAGAGAAACAGGTTTGATGGTTTTTTGATGCACCAAAAGACCTTTGTTAGAACTAGTTTTGACAATCTGTTAATTTTATTATTTCTCATAAGGGATAAATGAGGTTGAAACCCAAATGATGTCTTATGATTAAAGATCATTAATTTCTTTTCACTTACTGGTATGTGAAAATTAATATTGGGATGAATCAGGAGTGGTAATCAAATTTTGTATCCCCTACAGAAAATTCTGTCTGAGAGCTGTAGTTCCATGTTGTCGTGCTGAACTAACTTCACTGCTGTCCTGTTCTTTTGTCTTGTCTCTTTTAGGATGGGATAAACACTCTTATGGGTACCACGGTGACGATGGGCACTCCTTCTGTTCCTCGGGGACAGGACAGCCCTATGGCCCCACCTTCACCACTGGGGATGTGATCGGCTGCTGTGTCAACCTTATCAACAACACCTGCTTCTACACAAAAAATGGCCACAGTTTAGGTGAGTAAGGTGTTCTCAGGAGAGGGATGCTCCAGCCCTGCTCTCACTGCTGTTGAATACTTCACATGCGTCATAATTCTTGCCCCACATCTGCGAGTAAGATTTAAGAAATGGGAGAGAAAAAGAGCACTCAGCACCAGTCAGGAGTTGTAAATTGGTTCCAAGGCAGAAACGCTTCCAGCAGGTAAAATGGTTTCTGTGCTGCTCAATTTGTTTAGGTAGATTAGGATTGCATCCCCAGCCTCTCCTGCTTTCCTCTGCTACTGCGCAGTGGGTGGGAGGTTGGATGAGATGGCTAAGGGCTGGGCAACAGGGAGATAAAGAAGTGGAAAGTTTAGTTAGTGCGTTGTTCAAATACCTACAAAGCCTCTGTCCTGGTGTCTTTTCATTTTTAAAGGGACATGTCCATCTGAAAGCTTTAACACATTGGTCTGAGCATTCCCAAAGCTAGACACTAATTCAGCATAAGAAGTCTTACTTAAGCACTGGCCTGTAATTTGATTCATTCCACAGTTGTTTCAGGAGTTGCCCTAAAGTTAAGGACTTCGAAGTTTTGCCCAAATGAATATCTTTCAGATGTTTTCCAGGCATCTGTCATGTCTGATTTGTCTAAAATAAAAACATTTTCCCCAAAAATAGCTTTCCCTTGAATGACATGTTCTCCATCCCAGATAAACTCCTGTAATTTTTTTTGGTCACATAAGACATGCAGTAAAGTTTTATAAGTTCACTGCACTTTTTGTGCTGGGTTCATTTGGTTTGGCAGGGAGGGACAAGCACTCCTTTCCTTTGCTTCTCCTTGCTGTGTCAGTTCTACTTTATTGAATTCAAGATGAAGAAGCTGACAGAAGAATTCCCCACTCAAAACACTTAACAAAGTTGTTTTGAGTTACTGGCTTGGCTGAAGGAAGGAGTGGGATTGGAGTGTAGTGTGTGCCTGGAGAGTGCAGAGAGATGGACATACTGAAGAGAGTCCAGCAAAGGGCTGCCAAGATGATGAGAGACTTGGAGCATCTGCCCTAGGCGGAAAGGCTGAGAGAGCTGGGGCTGTTCAGGCTGCCCATGTCAGTACTGGTAAGATAAGTAGGGATGTGAAAGCAACAGCTGATGGTGTAGAGCAGGGGCTGTTGCTTAGTAATGAAGCAGGTTCATACAACAGCAATTGAGGTGTTGAAATAGTTAAAAAGATTTCACAAAACCTCTCCTTTTAGTTGCTGTCCTTCATTTGTAGTGTGTATTTACACACAAGTCCTGTAGCAGTGTGTGCCATGCCCCCACGACTCTTTTCCATTGTTGGAGTGGGTGGTTTTCCTGCTTCACCACTTTTCAGCCTGACAGTGCTGTTACTGTTTATCACAATGAAAGTGTAAGAGTCAGGAAGATTACAGGTCTTCTATTTAATGAGTACAAGTTTGTTCATTTTAAATTTAGTTTCTTTGTAGTGATCAGGAATCTGCAGAGTGGAAGGGGTGCTGGCTGAAAAGTTGACCCTTGCTCCTCCTCCGTCTGTTCCCAGGGCTGTGTTGTGCCTGGGTGTTTGGCCAGATGAAGCCAAACAAAGAGCCCAGTTCAGTAACTTCTGTGTTGCCTTTTGTTGCTGCCACCCTCTGATCCTTTGCCTTGTGTCCTGCTCAGAGATTTGTTTAATTTGGGACATTTGGATTTTTTTACAGCAGTGAAGTTACCTAGTCTTCCTTTCTTAAATTTTAGCACTCCTTTTCCTCTGAAGATGGAGCTTTTTTGGATAAAAAGCTTGTGTTTTTCTAATCTGCCATTGAATGACCCCTTGGGGAACAGCCTACCTCAGCACTGAACAATGCCAGTGGGAAGAAGCAGAAAAGGAATGGAATTAACTTACACTGTGCTTAGACAACAGCATTAGATATCAGCCTTGCTGTCCCCTGAATGTCCTCTCGGGCTCTTCAGGCATACAGTACAAGACCTGAACTGTCTGAGAAAATGGCAGGTAGAAGACTCTCCTGACCATTCACAGCTGGCTCCTGTATGTACCAGCTTCTCTTTGAAATGTAGTGGCATAAAGGTTGTACTGAGAGAGGACAGATGGTGTGGTTGGAGGAGACAGTGATGGAAGTTCTAGGAAGCAGCAGACCTCAGTCCTTGCTGGGCTGACTCCACAAAAGCTGCAGGAACACTTTACAAAAGCAGAATGAAAACTTCATCTGGGAAGACTGTTGTTAAGGGCCGGTAGTGTCTGTTTGTGTCACTGACAAAGAAACACAGTGTTCAAGAGAAGTATTTCCTGTGGAATGCTGAGGAGATGAGCCCCTTGACCATGGGTCACTGTCACCTGGCTGGTACACAGGTCCTTGTGGGCACAGAACAGATAGATGTGAGGGAGGAGGTGAGGCAGGTGTCAGCAGATGAGCCAAGATGAAACAGAGGAAGGAGCATTGATTTATGTGGAAGTCAGAATGCTTTCTTCACTGATGTAAACATCTCCTTGGAGATCTTGAACTTCCATGATATTTAGTGTTAACCTGAGAATCTTACTTCTGCATTGTGTAAGTTCAGGGTTTACCAGGAAGGGGATGAATGTGTTTTTTCTTGGTGTTCCCTGACATAAAGCTGCTGAAGCTGTATATGTCTCCTCTTAGGAGATGAGGTCATTTTGTAGTCCTGCTGCAGACACAAAAAATATTCACGAGACTAATCGACCCCTTTGTGAGGCCAGTTAGCTTGAAAGCAGGGTTTCAGGGTTTGAATTTCTTGCTTTTAATGGAATTGCTGTAGCTTTGTCTTTCCATTTCTCTCTTCACCATTTCAGTCCTCTTCTTTTCATCTGTTAATTAGACACCCCCCTTTTGTTTTCCTTGCAATTTCTTCTGTTGCTTAACTATTATCTTCCATTGTCTCCATACTTTTTCATTTAATCAGATCCATCAGGAGCACTGTATAAGAACTGTTTTCTTGGCCATCACAAATTCTGGATGTTCTGGTTGGAGCTAAGTCTTGAACTTTGTTTGGAGACGTCACATGAAAACTGTTTGACATCGTATGTAGTCTTAATTCTCTGTTCTGGAAAATGTCTTGAATGTCTTCTGGCTGCTGATGAAACGCTTTTGACAAGTTCTGAGCAGAGTCCTGGCAGTAAAAAAAAAACCCACAATGAGATATGGCTAGAAGTGTGGTGAGGGTGAATTAGGAGAGAAAGAGGGAGAAATGTTGAGGCTCTAGCCATTAAGCAGATAGTCTTGGACAGAGGCCACGAGGAGGGAATGTGACTGCTTCAGGCCTCTGGGTTTTGAGTGGATGAGTTCGCAGAGGGACTAATGTGGGAGTGTCTCAGGTCTCAGACTTTGACAGCAGGGTAAGGTAAATGGAGCAGCAGGGCTATAAAAAGAGCATGCAAGCCTCTGAAGTCTTGGCATAGAAAACTTCCTGTGGTCTGAGTTTTAGTGCAGGCTCTTGGAAGGAGCAAGTTAACCTGTAAAGTAAAACATCCATTCTGCAGCCAGTTTAGAGACTAAGAGGAGCATTAGGGATAATGAAGAAATCTGTTGTCATACAGATCCACAGGTGTCAATCCCAGGTTTAATAGATTTGTCCTCAAAACTTCAAATGCAGTTTGCAGAGCAAGAGCACTGGGATGTTTAAAACAAGACTTTAGATGAATCAAATTTAAAATCATAGGATGCTGGAACAGTTTGGGTTGGAAGGAACCTTATAGATGGAGCATTAGGGATAATGAAGAAATCTGTTGTCATACAGATCCACAGGTGTCAATCCCAGGTTTAATAGATTTGTCCTCAAAACTTCAAATGCAGTTTGCAGAGCAAGAGCACTGGGATGTTTAAAACAAGACTTTAGATGAATCAAATTTAAAATCATAGGATGCTGGAACAGTTTGGGTTGGAAGGAACCTTATAGATCATCTAGTTTAGTTCTTTTCCAGTACCTCACCACCCTCATTCGTTTCCAAAATGGAAAGAAAATATCAGACTTGGCTACAGCCTTCTTACTCTGTAAGAACAGTTCTACCCAAGTGGCTTGGTTGGATGATAACTGTTTCCAGGAGCATGTAGAGCTCTGTGGATTTCATAGTGCTTCTCCTCAGCAGCAAGTTGGGGAAGTATTCAAGTATTTCGCAGGTTGGCATTTCCTAGTCTGCTCCTTAGGATGCCAATC